>NC_071635.1:15978510-16113510 GCF_014839835.1 Dryobates pubescens
GGAGAGGAGCAGGCTGAGAGGGAGCTGATCAATGCCTCTCAATAGCTGAGGGCTGGGGGGGGCAAGGGGAGGGGGCCAAGCCCTTTTGGGTGGTGCTCAGCAATAAGCCAAGGAGCAATGGCCACAAACCTGAACAGAGAAGGTTTCAGCTCAACAGGAGGAGAAACTCCTTTGGTGTGAGGCTGCTGGAGGCCTGGGGCAGGCTGCCCAGGGAGGCTGTGGAGTCTCCTGCTCTGGAGCCTTTCCAGCCCCACCTGGATGTGCTCCTGTGTGGATTCCCCTGGCTGATCCTGACTGGCTGATCTCTGGGGGGATCCCTGCCCAGCTCTAACATTGAGTTGAGGAGAATGACCTCGAGCTGCCCAGGCGTCCCACGAGGCCTCGGAAGGAGGTGCTTGAAGGAGGGGAGGAAACCATCACTGTGCTTTGGGTTGAGTTTTATGGATTGGGCTTTCTGTCCTTTTTAACCTGGTCCTTAAAGGCTTCTTTCTTCCCCCTCCCCAGGTTCCTTGATGAAGTCCAGTCCTACTCAGGCATCAACAAGATGAGCGTGCAGAACCTGGCCACCGTCTTTGGCCCCAACATCCTTCGCCCCAAGGTGGAAGATCCTCTGACTATCATGGAGGGTGAGCTTAACAGAGCAGAGCTGGCAGTGGGAAAGGAGGAGTGTCCTTTAGGTGTGCTGGCAGGACAGACCAGTAAGCTCCACATGTATCTGTTTTACAGACACTGAATTCTTCAGCTTGAATGAACTCCTGGGTAAAAACTTTGCAGCTGGCTCTGAAAAGAGGCTGAAATGTGGCAGCTCTGCATGAGGGTTGTGCTGCCCTGGCAGCTTCACTAAAACAAACCGTGGGCTTTCCCCTCCCCCCCCCCACCTCCAAACCTGCTGCAGATCCAGCATGTGCTTACCCAGCATGTGTGCTTGGAGTGCACTTGGTGATGGTTAAGCTTCAGTCCTGAGGGAGGAAGGAAAAGGTCACTCCAGGCTCGTGCTGCAGTGGCTCGCCTCGAGTGGCCCCAGAGCCCTGCCTGCACCCCAGGGATCAGCCTGTCAGCAGCACTCTGCTGCTCCCAGCAGTGGTCCCCTGCAGCACTTGGGCCAGGAAAAGCCTCACAGAATCACACAAATGGGTAGGGCTGGGAAGGGGTCTCTACAGATCATCCAGTCCAGGCCCCTTGCCAAGCAGCATCACCTAGAAGGTCACCCAGGAACACAGCCAGGAGGGTTGAGGATGTCCCCAGAGATGGAGACTCCACCACCCCTCTGGGCAGCCTGCCCCAGGCCTCCCTCACCCTTACAGCACAGAAGTTCCTCCTCATGCTCAGATCAGCTTCTGCTGTTCCACTTTGTGCCCTTCCCCCTTGTGCTGTCCCTGGGCACCACTGAGCAGAGCCTGGCCCCATCCCCCTGCCCCCCACCCTTGAAGGATTGATCAGCACTGATCAGGTCCCCCTCAGGCTGCTCTGCTCCAGGCTGAACAGCCCCAGGGCTCTCAGCCTCTCCTCCCCAGAGCTCTTCCAGTGCCCTCAGCAGCTTTGGAGCCCTTTGCTGTACCCTCTCCAGCAGTTCCCTGCCCTTGGGCTGTGCAGCCCAGAGCTGGACACAGTGCTCCAGCTGTGGCCTCAGCAGGGCAGAGCAGAGGGCCAGGAGAACCTCTCTCACCTGCTGGCCACAGCTCTCCTGGATGCAGCCCAGGAGTCCCTTGGCCTTCTTGGCCACCAGGGCACATTGCTGGCTCAGGGTCACCCTGCTGGCCCCCAGCACTCCCAGCTCCTTTTCCCTTCTCCTATCAGTTCCTCCCAGGCTTAATCTTTGTGACCTCAGCTCCCCCCAGAGTCCAGGACACCTTTTTCCCCCTCCACACTCCCTTGTTTGGCTTTCATGGAATCATTTTGCTTGGAAAAGGCTTTGAGATCCTGAGAGCCCAGCCCCAAGCTCTAACTGCCCCCAGCCTGGTGCTGCTCATTTCCCTCTCTCAAGGAATTAGGGCTGTGCCCAGACCCTGCAGGGAAAATGTTCCCCAGCCTCCACAGTGCTGTGTTCAGAGTTTGCCTGAGAGCCTGTGGCCTTCTCTTGCTGGTTGGTTGATGCCTTTTCTGTCCCCCAGGCACAGCAATTCCCCTCAGACTTTGTCTGCTTAATTGTTTTTCCTCCAGTCTTCTGCTTCCTCCTCCTCCTTCTCCTCCCTCCATGTGATTCCCCACACCCCAGCCATGCTGTTGTGATCGTGGCAGAGCAGTGAGCAGCAGGGTCAGAGCTCTGGGCAGCAGCTCAGGCAGGCTGCAAAACTTCCTAACATGAAAAGGGTTTTTAATCACAGCATCCTAGAAGGGGTTGGGTTGGGAAGGACCTCAAGGCTCAGCCAGCCCCAGCCCCCTGCCATGGGCAGGGACACCTCACACCACAGCAGGTTGCTCACAGCCACCTCCAGCCTGGCTGCAAACACCTCCAGCCAGGAGGCTTCCACCACCTCCCTGGGCAGCCTGTGCCAGGCTCTCACCACCCTCCTGGCCAACAACTTCTTCCTACTGTCTCATCTAAACCTGCCCTCCTCCAGCTTGGATCCCCTCCCCCCCAGGCCTGTCACTAGTCCAACCCTTCTGCAAAGCAAGGTCACCCAGAGCAGGCTGCACAGCATTGCAGTGTGCAGGCAGGATGTGGCAGTCCCCAGGGATGAAGTCTCCACACCTGCACAGGGCAGCCTGGTCCAGGGCTCCAGCAGCCTCCCAGCAAAGAACAATCATAGAATCAGCAAGGTTGGAAACGACCTCAGAGCTCAGCAAGTCCAAGCTGCCACCCAGCACCTCCTGACAGCTAAACCATGGCTCCAAGTGCCACATCCAAGCCCCTCTTGAACCCCTCCAGGGATGGGGACTCCACCACCTCCCTGGGCAGCACATCCCAGTGGCCAATCTCTCTTGCTGGGAAGAACTTTCTCCTCCCCTCCAGCCTAAACCTCCTCTGGCACAGCTTGAGACTGTGTCCTCTTGTTCTGGTGCTGCTTGCCTGGGAGAAGAGACCAACCCCCAGCTGGCTCCAACCTCCCTGCAGGGAGTTGGAGAGAGCAATGAGGTCTCCCCTGAGCCTCCTCTTCTGCAGGCTGAACACCCCCAGCTCCCTCAGCCTGTCCTCACAGGGGTTGTAAGCTGTGCAGCTGCTACCTCTCCTGAGGCCCAGCACTTGTCAGAGATGTGTTCTGGTCCCTGGCCATGGGCATGGGCACACCTCCCACTAGACCACCTAGCCCCATCTGACCTGCCTTCCAGGCTTGGAGCCTGCACACCTCTGGGCAGCCTGTGCCAGTGCCTCACCATTCTTCCTCCTGTCTCATCTCAATCCAGCTTCTTCCAGTTTGAAGCCATCCCCTCTCATCCTGTCACTCCATGCCTTTGTCAGAGGTCCCTCCCCAGCTCTCCTGCAGCCCCTCCAGGTACTGGGAGGCTGCTCCAAGGTCTGCCTGCAGCCTTCCCTTCTCCAGGCTGAGCAGCCCCAGCTCTCTCAGCCTGTCCCCAGGGCAGAAGTGCTTCAGCCTGCACATAACTGTTGTGGCTTCCTCTGGCCCTGCTCTGTCCCTGTCTCTCTTGTGCTGGGGGCTCCAGAGCTGCCCCAGCCCTGCAGGGGAGGTCTGAGCAGAGCAGAGGGCAGAATCCCCTCCCTGCCCCTGCTGCCCACACTGCTGGGGCTCAGCCCAGCACAGCCTTGGCTTCTGGGCTGCCAGCTCCCCTTGCTGCCTGCTGGGGAGCTGCTCCTCCCCCAGCACCCCCAGGGCCTAATCCTCAGCACTGCTCTCTGCCCATTCTTGGGAGCAGCACTTGGCCCTGACTGATCCAGGTGCAGGACCTTGCATCTTCCCTTCAGTGCCTGGGTTCTCCTTGTCACAAAGCATGGTTTGATCATGCACTTCACTCAGGAGGGCTTGCAAGAGCAGGTGTCCAATTCCCCTGCATGCTTGTTATGACTCTGCATGGGCACCAGCAAACCTCTGAAGCTTCAAAGAGCCTTAGATCTGCATTGCTGCCTTCCCCCCGCCCCCCACCCTGCTTTCTGTCTGTCCCAAAAGCACTGAGAGCATCTGATTTGGGGGTGCAGAGGTAAGCTTCCCTGTGTCCCTGAGCTCCTTGTTTGCATCCCCAGAGGCTTTCCTGCTTTGTTTCCTCCCTCCCAAGTGTCTCCTCCTGACATTTTCTCTGCATGAGTGCATGCTGCCTCCCCCTTCACCTTCCCCCTGTCCCTCTGTACCTCCACAGCTCCCAGTCTGGCTGCAGGGGTAGCTCCTCTTCCCTCCACACTTCTGTACGGAGCTTCCTAGCCTGAGAGAGAACTGCTGGGAATGTTTTGCTTGGCCAGGCAGCAATCTACCCTTTGTTTTTTTCCTCCCTCCTCATGCTTTTCCATCAAACAGCACAAAAGGTCACAGAATTGTCAGGGTTGGAAAGGGAGCTCAAGGCTCAGCCAGCCCCAGCCCCCTGCCCTGGGCAGGGACACCTCACACCGCAGCAGGTTGCTCACAGCCACCTCCAGCCTGGCTGCAAACACCTCCAGGTCTCTTCCAACCTCAACAGCTCTGTGATTCTGTGATGCTGCCTTCCTGTTCTTGGGGGTTCTGTGAGGCCTGCTGGCTTGGTCTGATGGAAAGAAGAGGTGGTGCTGGTCTGGGCCAGTAGCTGGGGGCACCTCAGGCAGTTGAATGGTCAGGGTGCTACACACAGAGGTGCACTGGGTAAATGTTTGTAGCAGCTGAGTGGTTGCTCAGTGTTTGTGTTCATGGGACAAGGACAGGCTGAGGGAGCTGGGGGTGTCTCTGGGGAGACCTTAGAGCAGCTTTCCAGTACCTGAAGGGGCTCCAGGAGAGCTGGGGGGGGACTTTTTACCAAGGCATGGACTGAGAGGATGAGCTGGAAGAATCATAGAGTTGGAAGGGACCTCCAAAGCTCATCCAGTCTAACCTCCTCTGCACTCAGCAGGGACATCCTCAACTAGATCAGGCTGCCCAGAGCCCTCTCCAGCCTCACTTAGAAATCTCCAGGGTTGGAGCCTCATCCACTTCCCTGGGCAACCTGTTCCAGTGCTCCACTACCCTCATGGTGCACAACTTGTTCCTAACATCCAATCTCAAGCTGCTCTGCTCTAGTTTGAAGCCATTGCCCCTTAGATGCTGGATTCAGATGAGACAGGAGGATGAAATTCTTGCCCAGGAGTGGGGTGAGGCACTGGAACAGGCTGCCCAGAGAAGTTCTGGAGGCTCCAAGCCTGGAAGTGTTGAAAGTAACAGTGGATGGGACCTGGTCCAGTGGAAGGTGAAGGACCTCAGTGGGAGGTAGAGCATCCTAGTGTTGAAGTGTCCATACCCATGGCAGGGAACTGGCTGCTCCTTGAGGCCTCTTCCAACCCTGACACTGCTCTGATTCTATGACACCATCAAGTCCAACCACTCAGAGCTCACAATTCCACTCATGAGGAAGCTATCAGCATGGCAGTAACTGCATCCCAGGAGGCTCCCAGGAGGATGATGAGTGCCAAAGGACACCACCTGTGTCAGTGACATGTTTGAACAGTGTGGTGAGCCCTTGGAAAACCTCTAAGGTCCCTTCCAACCCAACAGTTGTGTTGTTCTGTGATCTCTGGGGGCAGGAGCTGAGCTGTTAGAGGAGGAGAGCTCTGCAGAGGGACCTGGCCAGGCTGGGCAGATGGGCAGAGGCCAAGGGCAGGAGATTGAACACAGCCAAGTGCCAGGGGCTGCACTTTGGCCACAGCAACCCCAGGCAGAGCTACAGGCTGGGGACAGAGTGGCTGAGAGCAGCCAGGCAGAGAGGGACCTGGGGGTGCTGGGGGAGAGCAGCTGAAGAGGAGGCAGCAGTGTGCCCAGGGGGCCAAGAAGGCCAAGGGCAGCCTGGCCTGGGTCAGGCAGAGTGTGGCCAGCAGGAGCAGGGAAGTCCTTGTGCCCTGTGCTCAGCACTGCTGAGGCCACAGCTTGAGTCCTGTGTCCAGTTCTGGGCTCCTGAGGGTAGGAAAGAGGTTGAGCTGCTGGAAGGTGTCCAGAGAAGGGCAACAAAGTTGGGGAGGGGTCTGGGGCACAAGGCTGGGGAGGGGTCTGGGGCACAGCCCTGTGAGGAGAGGCTGAGGGAGCTGGGGTTGCTTAGCCTGCAGAAGAGGAGGCTCAGGGGAGACCTTCTTGCTCTCTCCAGCTCCCTGCAGGGAGGTTGTAGCCAGCTGGGGGTTGGGCTCTTCTCCCAGGCCCCTAGCACTAGAACAAGAGGACACAGTCTCAAGCTGTGCCAGGGGAGCTTTAAGCTGGATGTTAGGATGAAGTTCTTCACATTGAGATTGGCCTTTGGAATGAGCTGCTCAGAGAGGTGGTGGAGTCCCCATCCCTGGAGGTGTTCAAGAGGGGATTTGGATGTGGCACTTGGAGCCGTGGCCGAGTTGCTCAGATGGTGCTGGGTGACAGGCTGGACTGGGTGATCTCTGAGGTCCTTTCCAGCCTGGCTGGTCCTGTGGCACCTGCTCAGCAAAGCAGTTAGGCCCTGCCCCAGCCAGGCCACGAGTGACGCTGTGCTCGCTGTCTCCTCTCAGGCACGGTGGTCGTCCAGCAGCTGATGTCGGTGATGATCAGCAAGCACGAGGAGCTGTTTCCCAAGGAGCCCGAGGTTGCGGCGGGGGCAGAGGTGTGCAGCAACAGCGCAACGCCAAAGCGAGCGGGCGGGGGGCAGCCCCCCGGCGGGCAGCCCCCCGGCGGGCAGCCCCCGGGCAAGGAGAGCAGCGCCGCCAAGGAGCCTGCCCTCAGGCGCTGCTCCTGGGAGAAGCCCGAGGCGCCCCGCAGGGCGAGCCTGGAGGCCGAGCCGCAGCCCGCCCCGCCGGGCAGCAGGGCCGGCAGCCCCCGGCACAGCCTGCAGAGGGCAGATGTCAGCAGGAGCCCCCCCGCGCCGCTGAAGAAGAACCCCGCCTTCAACAAGGGCAGCGGCATCGTCACCAACGGCTCCTTCAGCAGCTCCCTGGAGGGCCCCGAGTGCGGCCAGCCCTCGGCCGGCTGCGGCCCGCCGGCCCGCAGAGCCGCCGCGGGCAAAGGCGCCGTCACCAGGATGGGCACCCAGAGCGTGCCGAGCGGAGCGGCACGGCCGGCGGGCGGCGAGGGGCACGGCGCCCCCCCGGGCCCGGGCCGCGTCCCCAACGGCTGCGTGGCGCTGCGGGACGGCCGGCAGCGGGAAGGGCCGCCCGAGGCCGGCCAGCACCACCGGCTCTCCACCTACGACAACGTGCACCAGCACTTCCCCCCGGGCGGCTCCGAGGACAAGCAGAGCGTGGACAGCGCCAGCTGGTCCACCTCCTCCTGTGAGATCTCCCTCCCCGAGCACTCCACCTCCTGTCGCTCCTCCACCACCACCTGCCCCGAGCAGGACTTTTTCGTGGGCGCCTTTGAAGACTCGGTGCTGGATGGCCCGGCCCAGGAGGAGCTCTCTAACCCGGAGGATTATGAGAACAGGAGCGACAGGAGGAGCCTGGGGGCCCACAGCAGCAGGGCCACCAGCGGCAGCGAGAACGGAGAGACCTTCGCGGGCGGCAGCGCCAGCAGCCACAGCGCCCTGCACAGCCTGGTGGCCAGCCTGAAGCAGGAGATGGCCAAGCAGAAAGCGGAGTATGAGACCAGGATAAAAAGGTAAAGGGGCATCGGCTCTGCTCTCTCACTGCCTTTGAGCAGGTGCCCAGCCTGAGCCACCGGTGAGCCCAGAGAGCCAAGCAGGGCCTGGGCTGCAGCAGGAGAAGTGTGGCCAGCAGGGCCAGGGAGGGGATTCTGCCCCTCTGCTCCACTCTGCTGAGCCCACAGCTGCAGCTCTGGGGCCAGCTCTGCAGCCTCTGTGCCAGGAAGGCTCTGGAGGGGCTGGAAGGTGTCCAGAGCAGGGCCAGGAGGAGGAGCAGAGGGCTGGAGCTGCTCTGAGCACAGCCTGAGAGAGTTGGGGTTGTGCAGGCTGCAGAGGAGAAGGCTCCCAGGAGACCTTCTGGTGGCCTCCCAGGAGCTGCAGGGGGCTGCAAGCAAGCTGGGGAGGGGGTGAGGGAGGGCTAGGAGTGGGGGGGCTGGAGCAGAAGTAGAAGTGGGGAGCTGGAGCTTGGCTGTGAGGAAGAAGTTGTTGGCCAGGAGGGTGGTGAGAGCCTGGCCCAGGCTGCCCAGGGAGGTGGTGGAAGCCTCCTGGCTGGAGGTGTTTGCAGCCAGGCTGGAGGTGGCTGTGAGCAACCTGCTGTGGTGTGAGGTGTCCCTGCCCATGGCAGGGGGCTGGGGCTGGCTGAGCCTTGAGCTCCCTTCCAGCCCTGACCATTCTATGACTATGAAATCCAAGACCTTTTTTCCTTCTCCTGACTTGCCAGCAGTCTGCACTCGCTGCAGTCCCTGGGTGCTCACCACCAAGGTTGCTGTGCCTTGGTGCTGCCATACTCTGGCCTTGCTTTTGTGCTGTCATGGAGTGGTGGTGGTTGGCAGGAACCCCTGGAGAGGTTTGTCCAGTCCTACCCCCTTGCTAACACAGCTGTGCCTAGCTCAGGTCACACAGGCAGGAGCACAGCCAGATGGGTCTTGTGTCTCCAGAGCAGGAGACTCCACAGCCTCTCAGGGCAGCCTGCTCCAGGGCTTCAGCACCCTCAGAAGAAAGAAGTTTCTCCTTAAGTTCAAGTGAAGTGTCCTGTCACTGTCCACAGCCACTGAAAAGAGCCCAGCCTCATTCTCATGACCTCCAGCCTTTAGCTATTGATCAGCATTGAGAAGCTCTCCTCTCAGGCTGCTCTTTTCCAGGCCAAACAGCCCCAGGGCTCTCAGCCCTTCCTCCTCACAGAGCTGCTCCAGGCCCCTCAGCACCTTTGTAGCCTCCTTTGAGCTCTCTCCAGCAGTTCCCTGTCTCTGCTGAACTGGGGAGTTCCAGAACTGGGGCAGTAAAGGGCAAGGAGAACCTCCTTGGGCCTGCTGGCCACACTCTTCTTAGTGCAGCCCAGGATCCCATTGGCCTTCCTGCCTGTGAGGGCACTTTGCTGGCTCTGTGTCAAGTTGTTACCAGCACTCCCTTTGCATCCTTCTCCCCAGAGCTGCTTCCCAGCTCGTGACCCCCTCATCTGTCCTGGTCCTCAGGTGCAGGCCTCCCCACTTGCCCTTGCTGAGCTTCAGGAGGTTCCCCTCTGCCCAGCTCGCCAGCCTGGCCAGGTCCCTCGAACGGCAGCAGAGCCTGATGGGGTCTCAGCCACTCCTCCCAGCTTGGTGCCATCAGCCAACTGGCTGAGGGTCCACTCTGTCCCTTCAGCCAGGTTGTTGGTGAAGAGGTTGAACCAGACTGGACCTAGTCCTGAGCCCTGGAGAGCACCACTAGCTACAGGCCTCCAGCTAGACCCTGCAACACTGATCACAACCCTTCAGCCAGTGTCCCTCAGCCAGTTCTCAGCCTACCTCTGTCCACCCCTCTAACCCACACTTCCTGAGCTTACCTATGAGGAAGTTCTGGGAGACAGTGTCCAAAGCCTTGCTGAAGTCAAGGTAGACACCATCCACTGCTCTGCCCTCACCTACCCACCCAGGTCAGGCTTGCAACCTCCCCAAGCCAGGCTTGCCTTGGATACACCTCCCCCAGTAAGCCAGGCCGGCTGGATCCGTCTCTCCCAGTAAGCCAGGCTGGCTGGATCCATCTCCCCCAGTAAGCCAGGCTGGCTGGATCCATCTCCCCCAGTAAGCCAGGCTGGCTGGATCCATCTCCCCCAGTAAGCCAGGCTGGCTGGATCCATCTCCCCCAGTAAGCCAGGCTGGCTGGATCCATCTCCCCCAGTAAGCCAGGCCGGCTGGATCCATCTCCCCCAGTAAGCCAGGCTGGCTGGATCCATCTCCCCCAGTAAGCCAGGCTGGCTGGATCCATCTCCCCCAGTAAGCCAGGCTGGCTGGATCCATCTCCCCCAGTAAGCCAGGCCGGCTGGATCCATCTCCCCCAGTAAGCCAGGCTGGCTGGATCCATCTCCCCCAGTAAGCCAGGCTGGCTGGATCCATCTCCCCCAGTAAGCCAGGCTGGCTGGATCCATCTCCCCCAGTAAGCCAGGCTGGCTGGATCCATCTCCCCCAGTAAGCCAGGCTGGCTGGATCCATCTCCCCCAGTAAGCCAGGCTGGCTGGATCCATCTCCCCCAGTAAGCCAGGCTGGCTGGATCCCCCTCCCGAGACCAGGCTGGCTGGAGCCCCCTCCTGAGACCAGGCAGGCCGGATCCCCCTCCCCTGGCCAGTCAGGCCGGCCGGAGCCCCCTCCCCAGGCCGGCCAGGCTGGCCGGATCCCCCTGCCCAGGCCAAGCTCTGCCAGATCCCCCTCCCCAAGGCCAAGCTCTGCCAGATCCCCCTCCCCAGGCCAAGCTCTGCCGGATCCCCCTCCCCAGGCCAAGCTCTGCCAGATCCCCCTCCCCAGGCCAAGCTCTGCCGGATCCCCCTCCCCAAGGCCAAGCTCTGCCGGATCCCCCTGCCCAGGCCAAGCTCTGCCAGATCCCCCTGCCCAGGCCAAGCTCTGCCAGATCCCCCTGCCCAGGCCAAGCTCTGCCGGATCCCCCTGCCCAGGCCCGGTCCGGGCTCCCCAAGCGCCGCAGCTCGTGCGTGAAGGCGGCGGCGGCGGTTTGAGCTGCTGGCACTGAGGAGCTGCCTGCTTGTGCTTGCTGTTGGCAGCCTGGAGCAGAGGAACCTCAGCCTGGAGACAGAGCTGCTGGCCCTGCACGAGGAGCTGGACCAGGAGCGGAAGAAGTTCACCATGGTGGAGATCAAGATGCGCAACGCGGAGCGGGCCAAGGAGGACGCGGAGAAGAGGAACGCCATGCTGCAGCAGGAGATGGAGCAGTTCTTCTCCACCTTTGGGGAGCTGACAGTGGAGTCTCGCAGGCCAGACAGGGCCAACACCATCTGGATCCAGTGAGGCTGGGCAGGAGGAGACTGTGGGGGCCCCCCCGGGGTGCCGCAGGGGAGCCGGGGCGGCCGCTCGGCTGCCAGAGGCGAGGGCTCGGCGCGGTCCGGTGGGGGAGAAGGGACAGCCCTGACCCACTCCTGCCTCTCTCCAGGGGGGGCACTGCTCAGAGCGTGGCCTCTGAGTGCTTCAGCAGACTACTGTCAAGTGTTACAACTGGATGCCTGTACATAACTGTGGAAGCCAATCAGCTTAGAGAGAGAGAGAGAGAGAGAGAGAGGGGGGAAGCCAGAGCTGTACCTCCAGAGGTTGGTTTGAAGGCAGGGCTCGTGTTCAGCGGTGTTCAAATTGAAACCTGGTTGCAATCAAGCTTTGTACTGAGGCTTTTCTCCCTTGCACTTAACACAATAAGCTATTTTTGGGCACTGTGGCACCCTCAGCTCGTTTTGTGCAGCAGGTGGCTTTGGGATGGGTGGGGGGTTGGGGGTTTGGGTTGGTTGGGTTGGTTTGTTTGGGGCTTGGGTTGGTTGGGTTGGGTTGTTGGGTTTGGGGTTTGGGTTGTTGGGTTTGGGGTTTGGGTTGGTTGGGTTGGGGTGGTTGAGTTTGGGGTGGTTGGGTTGGGGGTTTGGGGTGGGGGCTTGGTTTGGTTGGGGGTTTGGGTTGGTTGGGTTGGGGGTTTGGGGTGGTTGGGTTGGGGGTTTGGATTGGGGGCTTGGGTTGGTTGGGTTGGGATGGTTGAGTTTGGGGTGGTTGGGTTTGGGGTGGTTGGGTTGGGGGCTTGGGGTGGGGGCTTGGGTTGGTTGGGTTTGGGGTTTGGGTTGGGGGCTTAGGTTGGGGGCTTGGGTTGGTTGGGTTGGGGGTTTGGGGTTTGGGTTGGGTTGGGGGTTTGGGGTGGTTGGGTTGGGGGCTTGGGTTGGGGCTTGGGTTGTTTGGGTTGGGGTTTGGGTTGGGGGCTTGGGTTGGGGGCTTGGGTTGTTTGGTTTGGGTTGGGGCTTGGGTTGTTTGGTTTGGGGTTTGGGTTGGGGGCTTGGGTTGGGGGTTTGGGTTGGGGCTTGGGTTGTTTGGTTTGGGGTTTGGGTTGGTTGGGGGCTTGGGTTGCTTGGGTTGGGTTTCATTTGTTTCTGGTTTGGTTTGAGGGTTTGTTGGTGTTGGTTGGTTGGGGTTTATTCTGATTGGGGGGATGTGGGTGTTTATTTTGGCTACCCCTCTTGCTGGGAGGGTGAAGATAAACAGAGATCATAGAATCAGCCAGGTTGGAAGAGACCTCAGAGATCATCAAGTCCAACCTGTGACTTGATCCCTAACACCTATTAGAATAGAATCAGCCAGGTTGGAAAAGAACTTTGAGCTCATCCAGTCCAACCTCTCCCCCAGCACCATCTGAGCAACTCAGCCATGGCACCAAGGGCCTCAGCCAGGCTCTTCCTGAACACCTCCAGGGATGGGGACTCCACCACCTCCCTGGGCAGCACATCCCCGGGGCCAATCTCTCTTTCTGGGAAGAATTTCTTCCTCCCCTCCAGCCTAAACCTCCCCTGGCACAGCTTGAGGCTGTGTCCTCTTGTTCTGCTGCTGGGGGCCTGGCAGAAGAGACCAACCCCCAGCTGGCTCCAACCTCCCTGCAGGGAGTTGCAGAGAGCAAGAAGGTCTCCCCTGAGCCTCCTCTTCTGCAGGCTGAGCAACCCCAGCTCCCTCAGCCTCTCCTCACAGCCCTGTGCCCCAGACCCCTCCCCAGCCTTCATGAAGTTACTCTCAGGGGCTCTGAGTGTGAGAGTTCCCAGGCTCCCAGCATCACCAAAGGACCACCTGGAGGGAGCAGCCTGGAGCTTGGCAGCAGGCAGCATGCCGGTGGGAAGGGCAGAGCAGAGCCAAGCTGTGAGTCAGTCACTTGGCTGGCACAGGGCAAGCAGCACTGGCGGCGTCTGTGCCGCACTAAGGAGCTGGAGTTGGTCCTTCAGGACTGCAGGAGAGGGCTGCTGAGGAGTTTGGCTTCCCTCTGCTGTCGCTGAACTGTACTGCAATGGTTCTTGAATTCGGGTGAGAGTCACTCACACAATGGTTTGGCTCGGGAAAGCCCTTCAAGCTCACCCACTCCAACCATTCTCTCACTATGCCAAGAGTGGGGCTGGACCGTGGCCCTCTGCACCACAGCTCTGTCCCTCTGAAACACCTCCAGGGAGCCTCTTCTAATCCCCTCCCTGCCCCTGCTGCCCACACTGCTGGGGCTCAGCCCAGCACAGCCTTGGCTTCTGGGCTGCCAGCTCCCCTTGCTGCCTGCTGGGGAGCTGCTCCTCCCCCAGCACCCCCAGGGCCTTCTCCTCAGCACTGCTCTCTGCCCATTCCCCACCCAGCCTGGAGGACCTTGTCCTTGGCCTGGTTGAGCTTCAGGAGGTTGCCTTGGGGCCAGCTCTGCAGCCTGCCCTGGATGGATCCTTCCCTCCAGCCTGGGGTCCCTGGCAAGCTGCTGAGGCTGCCCCCAGCCCACTGCCCCTGCACCAAGAAGATGCTCAGCAGCACTTCCTTGGCTAGAGCCTGGGACTGCCCTGACCCAAGGTCAGGACCTTGCCCTTGGCCTGGTTGAGCTTCAGGAGGTTGCCTTGGGGCCAGCTCTGCAGCCTGCCCAGGGCCCTCTGGATGGATCCTTCCCTCCAGCCTGGTGTCACTGGCAAGCTGCTGAGGCTGCCTTGCTCCAGCTGCTTGCTGACCCCAGCTCAGGTCCCCTCAGCTGCCCCAGCAGCAGGGAGCCTCTGGCAGGGCAGGCACAGAGCTGCTCCTCACCCACCAACCCCAGGGCCTTCCCCTCAGCACTGCTCTCTGCCCCTTCCCCACCCAGCCTGGAGCTGTGCTTGGCACTGCCCTGAGCCAGCTGCAGGACCTTGCCCTTGGCCTGGTTGAAATGCCCAAGGCTGGCATGGGCTCACATCTCCTATTGTCCAGATCCCTCTGGCTGGATCCCTTCCCTCCAGCCTGTCAGCTGCAGCACACAGCTTGGTGTCATTGGCAACCTTGATCCCAACCCAGATGTTAAACCCAGTACTGGCCCCTGAGGAGCACCTCTCCTCCCTTGGCTCCACTCAGACATCAACCCATTGACTGTTACAGAGTCAGAATGCTCTGGGCTGGAAGGGAGCTCCAAAGCTCCTCCAGCCAGCCCCCTGCCCTCAGCAGGGACACCCTCCACTGTTGCCCAGAGCCCTCTCCAGCCTCCCCTGGGCAGCTCTGTGTGCAATCATGAAGGTAATTCCTTATCCATCAAGTGGTCCTCAACCATCAGCTCCACATCTCTCCAAGTCAGAGACCAGTGTGACATGGGGGCTGCTGTGCACAGGGCCAGGCAGATGGCAGCAGCTTGTCCCTTGGCCATCACTGCTGTTGCCCATCTCAGCCAGCCACCAGGTTTGGCAGGCAGTTCCTGCCCTGCCTGCCACCCATCACACAACCACAGAGCTGGCAGGGACCCCAAGGCTCAGCCAGCCCCAGCCCCCTGCCCTGGGCAGGGACACCTCACCCCACAGCAGGTTGCTCACAGCCACCTCCAGCCTGGCTGCAAACACCTCCAGCCAGGAGGCTTCCACCACCTCCCTGGGCAGCCTGGGCCAGGCTCTCACCACCCTCCTGGCCAACAACTTCTTCCTCACAGCCAATCTCCAGCTCCCCACTTCTGCTCCAGCCCCCCAAGTCCTATCCCTCCCTGACACCCTCCAAAGTCCCTCCCCAGCTCTCTTGCAGCCCCCTGCAGATCCTGGGAGGCCACCAGAAGGTCTCCTGGGAGCCTTCTCCTCTGCAGCCTGCACAACCCCAACTCTCTCAGGCTGTGCTCAGAGCAGCTCCAGCCCTGACAGTCCCTCACCCACCCCATTTTCCCCCTTTTTCCCCTTAAATCCCACAGCACCTGGGCTCTGTTGGAGTCTCCTCCCACCCCAGGTGTGGCCACTTGGCCCTCCCCACCCACTCCCCTTTCTACCCCCTCCTAGGAGGGGTTAGCAGCCCTAAGCTGAGCCCATCTGGGGTGGGGGATCCTGCTCTCATCACTGGTGAGTGCCTATGGTGCACTGGGTGATGGTGACAACAAAGGCTGGGGGGCCTGGTGGCCCCCTGGTTGTTAGGGCAATGCTTGATGAGTGCTCCAATATCATCCATGGGTGCTGGCTGTGCCTCCTTACTGGGGCTGAGCTCCTCTGGGTGGTATCTTGGCTGGTGAGGGTCTTGCCCCTGGCTCTGGGCTGGGTGCAGGAGTGGTGGTGCTGGAGCAGAAGCTGCTTGGAATAGAACAGAACTGACTCAGGTTGGAAAAGACCTTTGAGACCATCAAGTGCAACCTCTCCCCCAGCACCATCTGAGCAACTCAGCCATGGCACCAAGGGCCTCAGCCAGGCTCTTCCTGAACACCTCCAGGGATGGGGACTCCACCACCTCCCTGGGCAGCTCATCCCAGTGGCCAATTCCTCTTGCTGGGAAGAACTTTCTCTTCCCCTCCAGCCTGAACCTCCCCTGGCACAGCTTGAGACTGTGTCCTCTTGTTCTGCTGCTGGGGGCCTGGCAGAAGAGACCAACCCCCAGCTGGCTACAGCCTCAATGTGCAGCCCCTGGCACTTGGCTGTGTTCAATCTCCTGCTCTTGGCCTCTGCCCCTCTGCCCAGCCTGGCCAGGTCCCTCTGCAGAGCTCTGCTGCCCTCTAACAGCTCAGCTCCTGCCCCCAGCTTGCTGTCAGCTGCACATTCCCTGCTGATGGACTCCATCCCCTCCTCCAGATCATCAATGAAGATATTGATCAGGCTGGGGCCCAGCCCTGCTCCCTGGGGCACAGCACTGGTGCCTGGCTGCCAGCTGGCTGTGACACCATTCACCACCACTCTCTGGGCTCAGCCTCCAGCCAGTTCCAGAGGACCTTGGGCAGGGGGTGGCTCTCTCCCCATCCCCCTTACACTCTGTGTGAGTAGGTGGTGGCAACTTGTCCTCATTCCCAGAACACTGAGTCACAGGTTTGGGTTGGGAGAGGCCTCTAAGATCACCCAGTCCAACCTTCAACCCAGCACCACCATGGCCACTAAACCATGTCCCAAAGCCCACAGGTTTCCTGAACACCCCCAGCCATGGGGACTCCACCACCTCCCTGGGCAGCCTCTGCCAATCCCTGACCACTCTGGCAGCAAGGAAATTCTTCTCTCCAAACCTAACCCTCTCCTGGGACAGCTTCAGATCATTTCCTCTCCTTCTATCACCTGAGACTAGGGAGCAGAGCCCAACCCCCACAGCCTCCTCCTAGGCAGCCATGGAGCATCCTTCCTGACAGCTTCTCTCTGCATGAAGGTTGCTGCCATGAGTGCTGCTTTTGGGGCTCTCTGTGGGGCCAGCCCCTGTGGCTGCCTCACCTCTTTCACAGAGCACTTCCCTTGCTATCCTCAGGCCCTTGTGCTCTCCATCCCTAGCCCAGGCACTGCTGCATGGCCAGCAGCCCCAGCAGCTCAGCAGGATGTGGATGACCAACCACTTGCTCTGGGAGCTGCTAATGGCATCCCCAGAGCAGGCAATGAAATGCCACACAGCAGATGTCCTGCTGGTGGAAATTGCCACAGCCCTAAGTGCTTTAGGAAGCAGTGAGGGAAGCTGAGCAGCTTCCCCTCAGAAGCTGCCCTGGGGGGTGTGTGTGTTTACAAAGAGCTCTCTTTGTGCTGCAATCACAGAATCAATGAGGTTGGAGAAGACCTCAGAGCTCAGCAAGTCCAACCTGGCACCCAACACCTCCTGACAGCTGAACCATGGCTCCAAGTGCCACAGCCAAGCCCCTCCTGAACACCTCCAGGGATGGGGACTCCACCACCTCCCTGGGCAGCTCATCCCAGTGGCCAATTCCTCTTGCTGGGAAGAACTTTCTCCTCCCCTCCAGCCTCAACCTCCCCTGGCACAGCTTGAGACTGTGTCCTCTTGTTCTGCTGCTGGGGGCCTGGCAGAAGAGACCAACCCCCAGCTGGCTCCAACCTCCCTGCAGGGAGTTGCAGAGAGCAAGAAGATCTCCCCTGAGCCTCCTCTTCTGCAGGCTAAGCAACCCCAGCTCCCTCAGCCTCTCCTCACAGGGCTGTGCCCCAGACCCCTCCCCAGCCTTGTGCCCCAGACCCCTCCCCAGCTTTGTTGCCCTTCTCTGGACACCTTCCAGCAGCTCAACCTCTTTCCTACCCTCAGGAGCCCAGAGCTGGACACAGGACTCAAGCTGTGGCCTCAGCAGTGCTGAGCACAGGGCACAAGGCCTTCCCTGCTCCTGCTGGCCACACTCTGCCTGACCCAGGCCAGGCTGCCCTTGGCCTTCTTGGCCCCCTGGGCACACTGCTGGCTCCTCTTCAGCTGCTCTCCCCCAGCACCCCCAGGTCCCTCTCTGCCTGGCTGCTCTCAGCCCCTCTGCCCCCAGCCTGTGGCACTGCCTGGGGTTGCTGTGGCCAAAGTGCAGCCCCTGGCACTTGGCTGTGTTCAATCTCCTGCCCTTGGCCTCTGCCCCTCTGCCCAGCCTGGCCAGGTCCCTCTGCAGAGCTCTGCTGCCCTCTCACAGCTCAGCTCCTGCCCCCAGCTTGCTGTCAGCTGCACATTCCCTGCTGATGGACTCCATCTCCTGATCCAGATCAACCAGGTTGGAAGAGACCTCCAAGATCATCAAGTCCAGGAAGTGCTTCTCAGCAATCAAACAACTTTCCTCAGTGTGCCAATAGCAGCAGAGAGTGCAAACAATTGCTGAGGCCAGGAACAAACCAATGCCCTTGGTGCAGATGAATTCCTCCCTTCCTGCCCAAGGGCTCTGTGATAAGGAGCTTTGTGTGCAGTGCCACTCCAAGCCCACTGCTGAATCTCCTCCTTCCTCCCTCTGTGCCTGCTGCTCTCCTCATGTTGAGGAGGCTTAGAGAGATGCAAGCTCAGCAGGGCTTGGTTGTGATGCCTGCAATGCTGTTATGAATGGGAGGCTCTGCAGAGGGACTTGGAGAGGTTGGATCCATGGCCAAGGGGAGCAGCAGCAGCCTCCAGCAGGCCAAGTGCCCTTGGGGCACAGCAACCCCCAGCAGGGCTCCAGGCTGGGGGCAGGGGGGCTGAAAGCTGCTGGCAGGAAGGGCCCTGGGGGTGCTGCTGGCCAAGCAGCTGCAGAGGAGCCAGCAGTGCCCAGGGGGCCAAGGCAGCCAAAGGCCTCCTGGCTGGGCTCAGCAATGCTGTGGCCAGCAGCAGCAGGGAGGGGACTGTGCCCTGGGGCTCAGCTCTGGGGAGGCCACCCCTGGAGAGCTGCCTTCAGCTTTGGGCAGCTCAGTGCCAGAGAGCTGGGGAGGTGCTGGAGCCAGGGCAGAGCAGGGCAGGGAAGCTGGGAAGGGCCTGGAGCATCAATGTGCTGAGGAGAGGCTGAAGGAGCTGGGGAGGGTTAGGCTGGAGGAGAGGAGGCTGAGGGAGACCTCCTGGCTGCCTGCAGCTCCCTGGGAGGAGGCTGTGCAGAGGCTGCTGCTGCTCTCTGCTCCCAGGGCAGCAGCGGCAGAAGGAGAGGGCACAGCCTCAGGCTGCAGCAGGGCAGGCTCAGGCTGGGCAGCAGGGAGAATCTTTGCCCAGGCAGAGTGGTCAGGCAGGGGCAGAGGCTGCCCAGGGAGCTGGTGGAGCCCCCAGGCCCGGAGGGGTTTGAAGGTGGTTTGGCTGTGGTGCTTGGGGCTGTGGCTCAGGGCTGAGCCTTGCAGGGCAGGGCTTGGGCTTGGGGCTCCCCAGGCTCTGTCCCAGCCCTGACTGTCTCTGTGAGTGGTATAAAATGCTCCTATGAGCACAGCTGCAGTTTGGAGCTGCACAGTAGTGTTGGGGAGGTGACTTGGCTTGAGCCCACACCAGGTCCTCTTGAGCACCAGTGTCTTCTGCATTGTGCAGAGGCTCTCTCCTGGTTGCCCATCCTGGACAGGTAACAGCTGGACACAAGGATGGAGTTTAGATGGATTAGTTTTTTAAGCTTAGAATGGTTGAAAAGGATCTTAAAGATCATCCAGTCCCAGTCCCCTGCCCTGACCAGGGACACCTCCCACTGGAACAGGCTGCTTGAGGCCTCATCCAGCCTGGCTTCCAACACAGCCTCCCTGGGCAACCTCTGCCAGTTCCTCACCACCTCTGTGGGGAAGAATCTCTTCCCAGTGTCTCACCTAAGTCCAGCTTCTTCCAGTTTAAAACCATCACCCCTCCACCAGCCCCAGCTTGCTCAGGGCCTCATCCAGCCTGGCCCTGAACACCTCCAGGCAGGAGGCAGCCACAGCCTCCCTGGGCAGCCTGTGCCAGAGTCTCCCCAGCCTCACTCTCAAGGATCTCTTCCCCCTCTCCACTCTCAGTCTCTCCTCTCCCAGCTCCAAGCCATTGTTCCTCAGCCTGGCACTCCCAGCCCTTGCCCAGAGTCCCTCCCCAGCTCTCCTGGAGCCCTGCTCAAGGGCTGCTCTAAGGTCCCCCTGGAGCCTTCTCCTCTCCAGGCTGCACAGCCCCAGCTCTCCCAGCCTGGCCCCACAGGGGAGGCTCTGCAGCCTCTGAGCATCTCTGTGGCCTCCTCTGGAGCCTCTCCAGCAGCTCCAGGTCCTTGTGCTGGGACCCCAGAGCTGGAGGCAGTGCTGCAGGTGGGGGCTGAGCAGAGCAGAGCAGAGGGGCAGAATCCCCTCCCTGTGCTGCTGCTCTCCCTGCTCTGGCTGCAGCTCAGCACTCAGCTGGCTCTGGGCTGCCAGGGACCAGTGCTGGCTGCTGGGCACTTTGTCACCACCTGACCCCCCCAAGGCCTTCTCCTGCAGGCTGCTTTTGACCCAGCCTGCCTCTGTGCTTGGGATTGCCCTGACCCAGCCTCAGGACCTCGTTGAGCTCTGAGAGGTTGGCTTGAGCCCAGCTCTGCAGCCTGTCCAGGTCCCTCTGGATGGATCCCTTCACCTCCAGCTGCACCACACAGTTTGGTGCCATTGGCAAAGCTGCTGAGGGTGCTTTGATCCCATGGCACTGCTGATCACCTTCATCAGCCCCAGGGAAGCTTTAGCCCCACAGGAGTTCTACTTCTGGCAAGTTTAGAGGGCCTGAGATGTGTGTGAATGGTAGGATTCCAAAGCAGCTAACTCAGTGCAGCCTCCTGCAGCTTATTTATAGCCATTCCTAATTTGCAGGCTTGGAGTGCAGAGTGAGAAGTGAGGGTTTTGAGAAGCCTAAAAGAAGCCTTGGAGCTCAGCTCCTTCCATCTGAAGGTTCTGGATGTGTAAAGCTGTCGTGGTGCATCCAACAGAAGGCACCAGTTTGAGGCCCCTCGTGCCAAGAAGGACCTTGAGGAGCTGGACCACGTCCAGAGGACAATGATGCTGGGGAAGGGTCTGGGGAAGAGGGCTGGGGAGGAGCAGCTGAGGGAGCTGGGGGTGGGGAGTGTGGAGAGAGGAGGCTGAGGGAGACCTCCTTGCTCTCTGCAGCTCCCTGAGAGGAGGCTGCAGCCGGGGGCGGTTGGGCTCTGTTCCTTAGTATCCCTCCTTGGCTTTCCTGTAACCCTCTTTCAGGTACTGGAAGGCTGCTCTGAGGTCTCCCTGGAGCCTTCCTTTCTCCAGGCTGAACAGCCCCAACTCTCCCAGCCTGGCCCCACAGGGAATTCTGCCCCTCTGATCTGCTCTCATGAGACCCCACCTGGAATGCTGTGTCCATCTATGGGGCCCCCAGCCCCTCAATTTGAGAAGGACATTGAGACACTTGAATGTGTCCAGAGAAGGGCAATGAGGCTGGGGAGGGGTCTGGGGAACAAGGCTGGGGAGGGGTCTGGGGCACAGCCCTGTGAGGAGAGGCTGAGGGAGCTGGGGTTGCTTAGCCTGCAGAAGAGGAGGCTCAGGGGAGACCTTCTTGCTCTCTGCAACTCCCTGCAGGGAGGTTGGAGCCAGCTGGGGGTTGGTCTCTTCTCCCAGGCCCCCAGCCCCAGAACAAGAGGACACAGTCTCAAGCTGTGCCAGGGGAGGTTTAGGCTGGAGGTGAGGAAAAAGTTCTTCCCAGCAAGAGAGATTTGCCCTTGGGATGAGCTGCCCAGGGAGTTGGTGGAGTCCCCATCCCTGGAGGTGTTCAAGAGGGGCTTGGCTGTGGCACTTGGAGCCATGGTTTAGCTGTCAGGAGGTGCTGGGTGCCAGCTTGGACTTGATGATCTCTGAGGTCTTTTCCAACCTTATTGATTCTATGATAAGAAAGACCTGGACCTGTTGGAGAGGATCCAGAGGAGGCCACGAATATAATCAGAGGGCTGATGACAGGGGATAGGTTAGGAGAGTTGGGGCTGTTCAGCTTGGAGCAGAGAAGGCTCCAGGGAGACCTCAGAGCAGCCTCCCAGTACCTGAAAGGGGGTTACAGGAAAGCCAGGGAGGGACTCTGGCCAAGGGCTGGGAGTGCCAGGCTGAGGAACAATGGCTTTGAGCTGGGAGAGGAGAGACTGAGAGTGGAGAGGAGGAAGAAACTGTTGAGAGTGAGGCTGGGGAGACTCTGGCACAGGCTGCCCAGGGAGGCTGTGGCTGCCTCCTGCCTGCAGGGAGCCCGCCGGGGGTCCGGCGCCGGGAGCCGCCGTTCCGCGCCCTCTGCGCGGCCGCGGGAGCGAGAAGGTTGCCCGGCAGCCGCTCTGCCGCGGCCTAGCAACCAAGCTCGCTGCGAAGAGAGGACGCAGTGCCCCTTCCACCTGCTCTCCGCTCGCTGGCACTCGGGTCAAAGCCCCCGCGCCTGGCAGCCGGGCGCTTCCAGCTCAAGCCCCGGAGCCTGTGCAGGGCTCCCTGTATGGAGCCAGCGGCCCGCAGCGTCGCCGCCTGCTGGCCAAGCGCCGGAATTGCAGCCCGCGTTCCTTGGAGGGCAGCATCACAGCATCAGGGCAGCATCACAGCATCACAGTATCACAGCATCACAGCATCAGGGCAGTATCACAGCATCACAGTATCACAGCATCACAGCATCAGGGCAGCATCACAGCATCAGGACAGTATCACAGCATCAGGGCAGCATCACAGCATCAGGACAGTATCACAGCATCAGGGCAGTATCACAGCATCAGGACAGTATCACAGCATCAGGGCAGCATCACAGCATCAGGGCAGCATCACAGCATCACAGCATCAGGACAGTATCACAGCATCAGGGCAGCATCACAGCATCAGGGCAGTATCACAGCATCAGGGCAGTATCACAGCATCAGGGCAGCATCACAGTATCACAGCATCAGGGCAGCATCACAGCATCACAGCATCAGGGCAGCATCACAGCATCAGAGCATCAGGACAGTATCACAGCATCAGGACAGTATCACAGCATCAGGGCAGCATCACAGCATCAGGGCAGTATCACAGCATCAGGGCAGTATCACAGCATCAGGGCAGCATCACAGCATCACAACATCAGGGCAGCATCACAGCATCAGGACAGTATCACAGCATCAGGACAGTATCACAGCATCAGGGCAGTATCACAGCATCAGGACAGTATCACAGCATCAGGGCAGCATCACAGCATCAGGGCAGTATCACAGCATCAGGGCAGTATCACAGCATCAGGGCAGCATCACAGCATCACAGCATCAGGACAGTATCACAGCATCAGGGCAGCATCACAGCATCAGGGCAGCATCACAGCATCAGGACAGTATCACAGCATCAGGGCAGCATCACAGCATCAGGGCAGCATCACAGCATCAGGGCAGCATCACAGTATCAGGGCAGCATCACAGCATCAGGGCAGCATCACAGTATCACAGCATCAGGGCAGCATCACAGCATCACAGCATCAGGGCAGCATCACAGCATCACAGCATCAGGACAGTATCACAGCATCAGGACAGTATCACAGCATCAGGGCAGTATCACAGCATCAGGGCAGCATCACAGTATCACAGCATCACAGCATCAGGGCAGCATCACAGCATCAGGGCAGCATCACAGCATCAGGGCAGTATCACAGCATCAGGGCAGCATCACAGCATCACAGCATCAGGGCAGCATCACAGCATCACAGCATCAGGACAGTATCACAGCATCAGGACAGTATCACAGCATCAGGACAGTATCACAGCATCAGGGCAGCATCACAGCATCAGGGCAGCATCACAGCATCACAGTATCACAGCATCAGGGCAGTATCACAGCATCAGGACAGTATCACAGCATCAGGGCAGCATCACAGCATCAGGGCAGCATCACAGCATCACAGTATCACAGCATCAGGGCAGTATCACAGCATCAGGGCAGCATCACAGCATCAGGGCAGTATCACAGCATCAGGACAGTATCACAGCATCAGGACAGTATCACAGCATCACAGTATCACAGCATCAGGGCAGCATCACAGCATCACAGTATCACAGCATCAGGGCAGCATCACAGCATCACAGCATCAGGGCAGCATCACAGCATCAGGACAGTATCACAGCATCAGGGCAGCATCACAGCATCAGGGCAGTATCACAGCATCAGGGCAGCATCACAGCATCAGGGCAGTATCACAGCATCAGGGCAGCATCACAGCATCACAGCATCAGGGCAGCATCACAGCATCAGGGCAGTATCACAGCATCAGGGCAGCATCACAGCATGAGGGCAGCATCACAGCATCAGGACAGTATCACAGCATCAGGGCAGTATCACAGCATCAGGGCAGCATCACAGCATGAGGGCAGTATCACAGCATCAGGGCAGCATCACAGCATCAGGACAGTATCACAGCATCAGGGCAGTATCACAGCATCAGGGCAGCATCACAGCATCACAGTATCACAGCATCAGGACAGTATCACAGCATCAGGGCAGCATCACAGCATCAGGACAGTATCACAGCATCAGGGCAGCATCACAGCATCAGGACAGTATCACAGCATCAGGGCAGCATCACAGCATCAGGGCAGTATCACAGCATCAGGGCAGCATCACAGCATCACAGCATCAGGACAGTATCACAGCATCAGGACAGTATCACAGCATCAGGGCAGCATCACAGCATCACAGCATCAGGACAGTATCACAGCATCAGGGCAGCATCACAGCATCAGGGCAGCATCACAGCATCACAGCATCAGGGCAGCATCACAGCATCAGGACAGTATCACAGCATCAGGACAGTATCACAGCATCAGGGCAGCATCACAGCATCAGGGCAGCATCACAGCATCACAGCATCAGGGCAGCATCACAGCATCACAGTATCACAGCATCAGGACAGTATCACAGCATCAGGGCAGCATCACAGCATCAGGGCAGCATCACAGCATCAGGGCAGCATCACAGCATCACAGCATCACAGCATCAGGACAGTATCACAGCATCAGGGCAGTATCACAGCATCAGGGCAGCATCACAGCATCAGGGCAGTATCACAGCATCAGGACAGTATCACAGCATCAGGGCAGCATCACAGCATCAGGACAGTATCACAGCATCACAGCATCACAGCATCAGGACAGTATCACAGCATCAGGGCAGTATCACAGCATCAGGGCAGCATCACAGCATCAGGACAGTATCACAGCATCAGGGCAGCATCACAGCATCAGGGCAGTATCACAGCATCAGGGCAGCATCACAGCATCACAGCATCAGGACAGTATCACAGCATCAGGGCAGCATCACAGCATCACAGCATCAGGGCAGTATCACAGCATCAGGGCAGCATCACAGCATCAGGGCAGCATCACAGCATCAGGGCAGCATCACAGCATCACAGCATCAGGACAGTATCACAGCATCAGGGCAGCATCACAGCATCAGGACAGTATCACAGCATCAGGGCAGCATCACAGCATCAGGACAGTATCACAGCATCAGGGCAGCATCACAGCATCAGGACAGTATCACAGCATCAGGACAGTATCACAGCATCAGGGCAGCATCACAGCATCAGGACAGTATCACAGCATCAGGGCAGCATCACAGCATCAGGACAGTATCACAGCATCAGGACAGCATCACAGCATCAGGGCAGCATCACAGCATCACAGCATCAGGACAGTATCACAGCATCACAGCATCACAGCATCAGGGCAGCATCACAGCATCAGGACAGTATCACAGCATCAGGGCAGTATCACAGCATCAGGGCAGCATCACAGCATCAGGACAGTATCACAGCATCAGGACAGTATCACAGCATCAGGGCAGCATCACAGCATCAGGACAGTATCACAGCATCAGGGCAGTATCACAGCATCAGGGCAGCATCACAGAATCAGGGCAGTATCACAGCATCAGGGCAGCATCACAGCATCAGGGCAGCATCACAGCATCACAGCATCAGGACAGTATCACAGCATCAGGGCAGCATCACAGCATCAGGACAGTATCACAGCATCAGGGCAGCATCACAGCATCAGGACAGTATCACAGCATCAGGACAGTATCACAGCATCAGGGCAGCATCACAGCATCAGGACAGCATCACAGCATCAGGGCAGCATCACAGCATCAGGGCAGTATCACAGCATCACAGCATCAGGGCAGCATCACAGCATCACAGCATCAGGACAGTATCACAGCATCAGGACAGCATCACAGCATCAGGGCAGCATCACAGCATCACAGCATCAGGACAGTATCACAGCATCACAGCATCACAGCATCAGGGCAGCATCACAGAATCAGGGCAGTATCACAGCATCAGGGCAGCATCAGGGCAGCATCACATCATCAGGGCAGCATCACAGCATCAGGACAGTATCACAGCATCAGGGCAGTATCACAGCATCAGGACAGTATCACAGCATCAGGGCAGCATCACAGCATCAGGACAGTATCACAGCATCAGGGCAGTATCACAGCATCAGGGCAGCATCACAGCATCAGGGCAGCATCACAGCATCAGGACAGTATCACAGCATCAGGGCAGCATCAGGGCAGCATCACAGCATCAGGGCAGCATCACAGCATCAGGACAGTATCACAGCATCAGGGCAGTATCACAGCATCAGGACAGTATCACAGCATCAGGGCAGCATCACAGCATCAGGGCAGTATCACAGCATCAGGGCAGCATCACAGCATCACAGTATCACAGCATCAGGACAGCATCACAGCATCACAGCATCACAGCATCAGGACAGTATCACAGCATCAGGACAGTATCACAGCATCAGGGCAGCATCACAGCATCAGGGCAGCATCACAGCATCACAGCATCAGGACAGTATCACAGCATCAGGGCAGCATCACAGCATCAGGGCAGCATCACAGCATCACAGCATCAGGACAGTATCACAGCATCAGGACAGTATCACAGCATCAGGGCAGCATCACAGTATCAGGGCAGCATCAGGGCAGCATCACAGCATCAGGGCAGCATCACAGCATCAGGGCAGCATCACAGCATCACAGTATCACAGCATCAGGGCAGCATCACAGCATCACAGTATCACAGCATCAGGGCAGCATCACAGCATCAGGGCAGCATCACAGCATCAGGGCAGCATCACAGCATCAGGGCAGTATCACAGCATCAGGGCAGTATCACAGCATCAGGGCAGCATCACAGCATCAGGGCAGCATCACAGCATCACAGCATCAGGGCAGCATCACAGCATCAGGACAGTATCACAGCATCAGGGCAGCATCACAGCATCAGGACAGTATCACAGCATCAGGGCAGCATCACAGCATCAGGACAGTATCACAGCATCAGGACAGTATCACAGCATCAGGGCAGCATCACAGCATCAGGGCAGCATCACAGCATCACAGCATCAGGGCAGCATCACAGCATCACAGCATCAGGACAGTATCACAGCATCAGGGCAGCATCACAGCATCAGGGCAGCATCACAGCATCAGGACAGTATCACAGCATCAGGGCAGCATCACAGCATCAGGACAGTATCACAGCATCAGGACAGTATCACAGCATCAGGGCAGCATCACAGCATCAGGGCAGCATCACAGCATCACAGCATCAGGACAGTATCACAGCATCAGGGCAGCATCACAGCATCAGGGCAGCATCACAGCATCACAGCATCAGGGCAGCATCACAGCATCAGAGCATCAGGACAGTATCACAGCATCAGGGCAGCATCACAGCATCAGGGCAGCATCACAGCATCACAGCATCAGGGCAGCATCACAGCATCAGGACAGTATCACAGCATCAGGACCGTATCACAGCATCAGGGCAGCATCACAGCATCAGGACAGTATCACAGCATCAGGGCAGTATCACAGCATCAGGACAGTATCACAGCATCAGGGCAGCATCACAGCATCAGGGCAGCATCACAGCATCAGGACAGTATCACAGCATCAGGGCAGTATCACAGCATCAGGACAGTATCACAGCATCAGGGCAGCATCACAGCATCAGGGCAGTATCACAGCATCAGGGCAGCATCACAGCATCACAGCATCAGGACAGTATCACAGCATCAGGGCAGCATCACAGCATCAGGGCAGCATCACAGCATCACAGCATCAGGACAGTATCACAGCATCAGGACAGTATCACAGCATCAGGGCAGCATCACAGTATCAGGGCAGCATCAGGGCAGCATCACAGCA
Source organism: Dryobates pubescens (assembly GCF_014839835.1). Taxonomy (NCBI): domain Eukaryota; kingdom Metazoa; phylum Chordata; class Aves; order Piciformes; family Picidae; genus Dryobates; species Dryobates pubescens. Next base: position 16,005,902 of record NC_071635.1, read on the forward strand.
TCAGGGCAGCATCACAGCATCAGGGCAGCATCACAGCATCACAGCATCACAGCATCAGGGCAGCATCACAGTATCACAGCATCAGGGCAGCATCACAGCATCAGGGCAGTATCACAGCATCAGGGCAGCATCACAGCATCAGGGCAGTATCACAGCATCAGGGCAGCATCACAGCATCAGGGCAGTATCACAGCATCAGGGCAGTATCACAGCATCAGGGCAGCATCACAGCATCACAGTATCACAGCATCAGGGCAGCATCTCAGCATCAGGGCAGTATCACAGCATCAGGGCAGTATCACAGCATCAGGGCAGTATCACAGCATCAGGGCAGCATCACAGTATCACAGCATCAGGACAGTATCACAGCATCAGGGCAGCATCACAGCATCAGGGCAGTATCACAGCATCAGGGCAGCATCACAGTATCACAGCATCAGGACAGTATCACAGCATCAGGGCAGCATCACAGCATCAGGGCAGCATCACAGCATCACAGCATCAGGACAGTATCACAGCATCAGGACAGTATCACAGCATCAGGACAGTATCACAGCATCAGGGCAGCATCACAGTATCAGGGCAGCATCAGGGCAGCATCACAGCATCCGTGCAGCATCACAGCATCAGGGCAGCATCACAGCATCACAGTATCACAGCATCAGGGCAGCATCACAGCATCAGGGCAGTATCACAGCATCAGGGCAGCATCACAGCATCAGGGCAGTATCACAGCATCAGGGCAGTATCACAGCATCAGGGCAGCATCACAGCATCACAGTATCACAGCATCAGGGCAGCATCTCAGCATCAGGGCAGTATCACAGCATCAGGGCAGTATCACAGCATCAGGGCAGTATCACAGCATCAGGGCAGCATCACAGCATCACAGTATCACAGCATCAGGGCAGCATCACAGCATCACAGTATCACAGCATCAGGGCAGTATCACAGCATCAGGGCAGCATCACAGCATCACAGTATCACAGCATCAGGACAGTATCACAGCATCAGGGCAGCATCACAGCATCAGGGCAGCATCAGGGCAGCATCACAGCATCAGGGCAGCATCAGGGCAGCATCACAGCATCAGGGCAGCATCAGGGCAGCATCACAGCATCAGGGCAGCATCACAGCATCACAGAATCGCTGAGGTTGGAAGAGACCTCAGGGATCATCAAGTCCAACCTGGCACCACAGACCTCATGACTACACCACGGCACCAAGTGCCACATCCAATCCCCTCTTGAACACCTCCAGGGATGGGGACTCTATCACCTCCCTGGAGAGCACATCCCAATGACAAATGACTCTCTGTGGGAAGAACTTTCTCCTCACCTCCAGCCTAAACTTCCCTTGGCACAGCCTGAGACTGTGTCCTCTTGTTCTGGTGCTGGGGGCCTGGGAGAAGAGACCAAACCCCCAGCTGGCTCCAACCTCCCTGCAGGGAGTTGTAGAGGGCAATGAGGTCTCCCCTGAGCCTCCTGTTCTGCAGGCTAAGCAACCCCAGCTCCCTCAGCCTCTCCTCACAGGGCTGTGCTCAAGGCCTCTCCCCAGCCTTGTGCCCCAGACCCCTCCCCAGCTTTGTTGCCCTTCTCCGGACACCTTCAAGTCTCTCAATGTCCTTCCTAAACTGCGAGGCCCAGAACTGGACACAGGACTCAAGGTGTGGCCTAACCAATGCAGAGTACAGGGCACAATGACCTCCCTGCTCCTGCTGGCCACACTTCCTGATGCAGGCCAGGATGCCCTTGGCCTTCTTGAGAGATCAAGTCCAACCTCTCACCCAACACCTCCTGACAACTAAACCATGGCTCCAAGTGCCACAGCCAATCCCCTCCTGAACACCTCCAGGGATGGGGACTCCACCACCTCCCTGGGCAGCTCATCCCAGTGGCCAATTCCTCTTGCTGGGAAGAATTTCTTCCTCCCCTCCAGCCTAAACCTCCCCTGGCACAGCTTGAGACTGTGTCCTCTGGTGCTGGGGGCCTGGCAGAAGAGACCAACCCCCAGCTGGCTCCAACCTCCCTGCAGGGAGTTGCAGAGAGCAAGAAGGTCTCCCCTGAGCCTCCTCTTCTGCAGGCTAAGCAACCCCAGCTCCCTCAGCCTCTCCTCACAGGGCTGTGCCCGAGACCCCTCCTCAGCCTTGTGCCCCAGACCCCTCCCCAGCTTTGTTGCCCTTCTCTGGACACCTTCCAGCAGCTCAACCTCTTTCCTACCCTCAGGAGCCCAGAGCTGGACACAGGACTCAAGCTGTGGCCTCAGCAGTGCTGAGCACAGGGCACAAGGACTTCCCTGCTCCTGCTGGCCACACTCTGCCTGACCCAGGCCAGGATGCCCTTGGCCTTCTTGGTCCCCTGGGCACACTGCTGCCTCCTGTTCAGCTGCTGACCACCAGTACCCCCAGGTCTCTCCCTGCCTGGCTGCTTTCCACACTGTCTTTTCTTGGGGAGTCAGGAAGCTGGGAGGTAGGAAGTCCTGCCTGGATGCTTAGGGCTGAGCTGAGCCACGAGTGCCTTCAGAAAGCAGCCAATGCACCTTTGCACTTGTTCCTGCCTGGAGAGGAAACCAGGCCAGGCAGGAGGGGCTGGTGCAAGCATGGAAGCAGGAGCATGCCTAAGACTGGGCCTTGGAGGCTGAGAAGGACTTGTGGTTTGGTGGTACATCAGTTCTGAACCACCATCTGGAAATGCTGAAAGCCAGGGTGGGTGAGGTCTGGAGCAAGCTGGGGCTGGTGGGAGGTGTCCCTGCCCGTGGCAGGGGGCTGGAACTGGGTGATTTTGAGGTCTCTTCTAACCCAACCCATCCACAGCCTCCCTGGGCAGCCTGTGCCAGAGTCTCCCCAGCCTCACTCTCAAGGATCTCTTCCTCCTCTCCACTCTCAGTCTCTCCTCTCCCAGCTCAAAGCCATTGTTCCTCAGCCTGGCACTCCCAGCCCCTATCCAAAGTCCCTCCCCAGCTCTCCTGGAGCCCCTTCAGGTACTGGGAGGTTGCTGTGAGGTCTCTCTGCAGCCTTCTCATCTCCAGACTGAACAGCCCCAGCTCTCCCAGCCTGTCTTCAGAGCAGAGCTGCTCCAGCTGGGGGTTGGTCTCTTCTGCCAGGCCCCCAGCAGCAGAACAAGAGGACACAGTCTCAAGCTGTGCCAGGGGAGGTTCAGGCTGGAGGGGAGAAGAAAGTTCTTCCCAGCAAGAGGAATTGGCCACTGGGATGAGCTGCCCAGGGAGGTGGTGGAGTCCCCAGCCCTGGAGGTGTTCAAGAGGGGTTTGGATGTGGCACTTGGAGCCATGGTTTAGTTAGTCAGGAGGTGTTGGGTGATAGGTTGGACTTACTGATCTCTGAGGTATTTTCCAAGCTTCTTGACTGATTCTCTGATCTCCATGACCCCTAGCCCAGGTCCTGGAGTGCCCATGTCACTGACCAAGATGTTGGATAGCACTGATCCCAGTGCCAGCCCCCTCATACACTTATCTGTGGCTGCTGTGGTGCAGCCTTTTGCCCCATGAGCCAGAACCTTTGCTAGCTTTGCCAATCAGCAGGCACCCAAGAGGCCAACGTGGTGGCTTCATCCAGAGAGGTCCTTTTCTCCTGGGCTGGAGGTGAGGAGAAAGTTCTTCCCAGCAAGAGGAATTTGCCACTGGGATGAGCTGCCCAGGGAGGTGGTGGAGTCCCCATCCCTGGAGGTGTTCAAGAGGGGCTTGGATGTGGCACTTGGAGCCATGGTTTAGCTGGCAGGAGGGGTTGGGTCACAGGCTGTTCTTGCTGATCTCTGAGGTCTTTTCCAACCTGGTTGATTCTGTGATTGTATGATTCTAACTCACTCCAAGCCCTTGCTGAAAGTCCCTCTGAGGCTGCCAGGCCGTCTCCCTGAGGCTGTCAGCACTGCAGGTCTGAAGGCAGTGGCTGCCTTGGGATCCATCGGCGCTGCGCTTCGCCAGCGCTGCCCTTCGCCCACCGCAGGCTGCCTCGTGAGGTGCTCTGCCGCTTCCCAGAGTGCTGACTCACGTGGGAGAGGCTGGAAATCCCTCTGGGAAAGGGCTTGAAAGCAGTGCTGAAGAACTTGCCCCTTGCTGCTGCTGCTGCTGCTGCTGCTGCTTCCATTCAGCTCCTTGACTCCAAGGGCGCTGAAGGTTTGGCGCTTGAACCGAGGTGCGGAACGTTTGGAACGACCAAGTCCCAATTCGAAGTCCTCAGCAGCTCTGCTTCCCTTGGCTGTACTCCCTGTTCCCCCCCCAACACCCCCAGAGGGTTTTGCACTCAGAAAATGGAAATGGCAACCTGCCACCTACCACATATTAAAATTGCACTGCCAGAGAAGCAAGGGGAGAAGCACTTTGCAGTGCTTTCACTCAGCGTTCGGTGCCAGCTGGTAGCTGGGGGTGGGGGGGGGAGAACTGCAAAGGCTCTGGGTTAGCCTTTTCTATTTCTAGAGGCACAGATAATGACTCTATCTTCCCTGGCACCTTTCACCCTAGGAGCCTGGAGTGTTGCAACTCTGCCCCTGGGCAGGAAGGGTTTCATTCCATCAGCCCCTTGCAGGCGCCGTGGGGCCAAGTGCCTGCTGCAGTGTGGCCTTGCGTGGCTGGGCTGATACGGATACCCAGGTGGGGATGCCAGGGAATCTGTGGAAGGCAGCTTGCAGCCTGTACCCACCCCCCCCACTCCCTCCTTTGTTGGTCATAATTGAAGTGAAAAGCCAAAGCCTCACTTGCTTTAGAAAGGCAGAGCCCAGGCAAGGGGAATGGAGGATGATTTGGAGCAGCTCGCAGCTGGTGGCTCCACGCTCCAGCCACATTCAGGAGCTGCCTGTGCAGAGCACCACAGAACTGGCAGGGTTGGAAGGGACCTCAAGGCTCAGCCAGCCCCAGCCCCCTGCCATGGGCAGGGACACCTCACACCACAGCAGGTTGCTCACAGCCACCTCCAGCCTGGCTGCAAACACCTCCAGGGATAAGGAGTTGGGGCTGTTCAGTCTGGAGAGGAGAAGGCTCTGAGGTGACCTCATTGTGGCCTTCCAGTATCTGAAGGGGGCTACAAGAAGGCTGGGGAGGGACTGCTCAGGATCTCAGGTAGTGATAGGACTGGGGGAATGGAATGAAGCTGGAGGTGGGGAGATTGAGGCTGGAGGTGAGGAGGAAGTTCTTCCCCATCAGAGTGGTGAAGCCCTGGGATGGGTTGTCCAGGGAGGTGGTTGGGGCCCCAGCCCTGGAGGTGTTTAAGCCCAGGCTGGATGAGGCTCTGGGCAGCCTGATCTAGTGTGGGGTGTCCCTGCCCATGGCAGGGGGGTTGGAACTAGATGATCCTTGTGGTCCCTTCCAACTCTGACTATGATAAGGCTTCCACCACCTCCTTGGGCAACCTGTGCCAGGCTCTCACCACCCTCCTGGCCAACAACTTCTTCCTCACAGCCAATCTCCAGCTCCCCACTTCTACTTCTGCTCCAGCCCCCCCACTCCTATCCCTCCCTGACACCCTCAGAAGTCCCTCACCTTCTTGCTGTCTTCATTCTTCATTCTCTCGGAGCTGTAGGCTATGAGCATGATCAGGACTCTGTTGCCCTCACACAAACAGCAGCAAGAGTTACTCTTCCTGTGAAAGCCCAGTCTTCAGAAGGCCATCAGCTTGAGTCAGGAAGCAAAGAAGCCATTAAAAGCATCTCCCTCTGCTTTTATTTGTTGCAGTCTTGTCTTTGAACTGTTGAGGAGGCTCCACCTCAACATGAGCAAAAGCTTCTTTACTGCCAGGGTGGCAGAGCCCTGGAGCAGGCTGCCCAGGGAGGTTGTGGAGCCTCCTGCTCTGGAGGCTTTCCAAACCCCCCCTGGATGTGTTCCTGGGTGACCTGCCCTGGGTGCCCCTGCTCTGGCAGTGGGGTTGGACTGGATGGTCTCCAGAGTTCCCTTCCAATCCCTACCTTTCTGTGCTTCTGTTGTTTCTCTCTCCCTTTCTCTCGCTCTCTGTCTCTGTCTATCTCTATCTCTACTTCTATCTCTATCTCTCTGTCTCTCTATATCTCTGTCTCTCTCTGTGTCTCTATCTCTACCTGTAACTTTCTCTCTCTCTTTACCTCTTTCTATCTCCATCTCTCTCTATACATATCTCTATATCTCTATCATCTCTCTTTCTCTCTCTGTCTTCCTCTCTCTCTCTCTGTGTCTCTACTTCTATTTCTCTCTCTATGTCTCTATCTCTCTCTCTCTCTATGTCTCTATCTCTCTCTCTCTGTCTTCATCTCTGTGTCTCTATCTCTCTGACTCTATCTCTCTATCATCTCTGTGTCCCTCTCTCTGTCTCTATCTCTATCTATCCTCTCTCTCTCTTTCTCTCTCACTCTGTCTCTAACTCTCTCTCTCTCCTTCTATCGGTATCTCTCTCTGCCTCTCTGTCTCTGTCTGTCTCTCTATCATCTCTATCTCTATATCTCTATCATCTCTCTGTGTGTCCCTGTCTCTCTGTCTCTCTCTATCGCTCTATCCTCTCTCTTTCTCTCTCTCTCTCTCTATGTAGCTCTATCTCTATCTCTACTTCTATCTCTATCTCTGCTTCTTTCTCTATCTCTGACTCTATCTCTCTGACTCTATCTCTGTCTCTCTCTGTCTCTATCTCTATATTGGTCATCTCTATCTCTCTATCTCTATCATCTCTGTGTCCCTCTCTGTCTCTATCTCTATCTATCCTCTCTCTTTCTCTCTCTCTCTATCTCTGTCTCTCTCTCTCTCCTTCTATCTCTATCTCTCTCTGCCTCTCTCTCTCTGTCTCTATCTCTATCATCTCTACCTCTATATCTCTATCATCTCTCTGTGTGTCCTTGCCTCTCTGTCTCTCTATCTCTCTATCCTCTCCCTCTCTCTTTCTATCTCTCTCTCTCTATATATAGCTCTATCTCTACTTCTATCTCTACCTACTTCTTTATCTCTCTCTGTCTCTATCTCTATATCTCTATCATGTCTGTGTGTCCCTGTCTATCTCTCTATCTCTCTCTCTCTAGCTCTATCTCTACTTCTATCTCTATCTCTACTTCTTTCTCTATCTCTCTCTGGCTCTCTCTGGCTCTCTCTCTTTGTCTCTCTCTGTCACCATCTCTGTATCTCTATCATGTCTCTGTGTGTCCCTGTCTATCTCTCTATCCTCTCTCTCTTTCTCTCTCTCTCTGTAGCTCTATCTCTACTTCTATCTCTATCTCTACTTCTTCCTCTCTCTCTGACTTTCTCTCTGTCTCTATCTGTCTCTGTCTCTATCATCTCTATCATCTCTCTGTGTGTCCCTGTCTCTCTATCTCTATCTCTCTATCCTCTCTCTCTCTTTCTCTCTATCTCTCTCTCTATAGCTCTATCTCTACTTCTATCTCTATCTCTACTTCTATCTCTATCTCTCTCTGACTCTATCTCTCTGTTTCTAAATGTCTCACTCTGTCTCTATCTCTATCATCTCTCTGTGTCTCTCTCTAGCTATCTCTATCTCTCTCCCTCTCTCCCTCTCTCTCTCCCTCTCTCTCCCCCCCTCCCCCCCATCAATCTATTTATCTATTCATGTTAACAGTAGGAAAGGAGCTCAGATGACTTTGGAATGTGTTTCTATTCCCTGCAGCTTGTTGAAGGAGGAAAGTGAAGGAAACTGCATTCCTTTAACAGGAGTTTCATGGCCTGGCAAACTTTCTTTCCCAGGTAACATCTGAAGAGCTGTTCTTTGGTTGGCTGTCTTCTTTCTCAGCCTTTTCAATGCCACCTGGAAAACAAAGGGTTTGTTACAGACCTTTGCTAGGTAAGCACAAAGCTCAAAGCAGTTGCTTGTGTCTGGCAGCACGTTCCAGATGCTGCTGCAGGCAGCAGAGGGAACCCTCAAGTTTGCTTTTATTTTTCAGGCTTTTTGAAGGACCACAACAAAACCCTTTGGACTTCTCACATCATCATCTCCTTGGCAGCCCTGTGCTGCTGCTGGGAGGATTCTCCCATCAAGCAAGGCACCCGTGCAGGTTGTGAGATTGCCTCTGAGGTCTCGCAGATCAAATGCAGGGACAAAAGTGCCTGGATCCCAGCAGCCAGGTCTGGGGTCCCCCAGCACAAGGACATGGAACTGCTGCAGTGGGTCCAGAGGAGGTCACAAAGGGGATCAGAGGGCTGCAGAACCTCCCCTGTGGGGCCAGGCTGGGAGAGTTGGGGCTGTTCAGCCTGGAGAGGAGAAGGCTCCAGGGAGACCTCAGAGCAGCCTTCCAGTACCTGAAGGGGCTCCAGGAGGGCTGGGGAGGGGCTTTGGACAAGGGCTGGGAGTGCCAGGCTGAGGAACAATGGCTTTGAGCTGGGAGAGGAGAGACTGAGAGTGGAGAGGAGGAAGAAATGGTTGAGAGTGAGGCTGGGGAGACTCTGGCACAGGCTGCCCAGGGAGGCTGTGGCTGCCTCCTGCCTGTATGAAGCCTTGAGCAACCTGGGGCTGGTGTGAGGTGTCCCTGCCCATGGCAGGGGGGTTGGAACTGGATGAGCTTGAAGGTCCCTTCCATCCCAAGCCATTCTCCCACCAGAAAAGGGCTGCAGAGATGCAAAAATGGAGCAGTTTTGAACTCCCTGTATCAGGAGTTGGTAACTGCAATGTACCTCAGGGCAGCACAGGATATCACGGAGGTTTGTAATGACCTTCAACCAAGAATGAAGTAAATGAATCAATTCCCACAGGATTTGGAGTCTTAGGAGTGAAACACAAAGATCCATGGCCAATTACCATGCTTTAGAGCCTCTCTTTCCCTCTTGAGGGCAAGCCATTGCATTTCCTGAAGGCCTTGGTTCCCATTCCAGTTTCTGTCCTTTCCATCAGCGATCTGTTTTTAAGCAGCTGATTAATCCTTACCCTCTGACCTCTGCTTTGACTCAATAAGCAGGAGCAGGCACTCTTCCCCCTGTTGAGACCAGGGTGTGATGCTGCAGTCCCTCTTCAGTGAAGGGATTAGCCCAGTGATCAGAATAATCCTTTGGATGTGGCCTCTGCTAAGTGCTCTCCATCAGTAGGAATGGTTCCCTAAGCCTCTGTCTCCAGCTGGCAATCTTGACTCCCCTGCCAGCACCAGCAGTGCAATATGAAATTGGTACCAGCCAGGTGCTTTGGGCTCAACTTGCACTTCTTCTTTCTTCTTTTTCTTTTTCTTTCTGTTTTCTTCTTCATTCTTCTTTTTCCTTCTTCTTCTTTCTTCTCCCTTCTCCCTTCTCCCTTCTCCCTCCTACTTTTTCTTCCTTCTTTCTCCTTCTCCTTTCTTTCTTTCTTCTTCTCCTCCTCCTCCTTCTCTTCTTCCTCCTCCTCCTTCTCCTTCTCCTTCTCCTTCTCCTTCTCCTTCTCCTTCTCCTTCTCCTTCTCCTTCTCCTTCTCCTTCTCCTTCTCCTTCTCCTTCTCCTTCTCCTTCTCCTTCTCCCTCTCCCTCTCCTCCTCCTCCTCCTCCTCCTCCTCCTCCTCCTCCTCCTCCTCCTCCTCCTCCTCCTCCTCCTCCTCCTCCTCCTCCTCCTCTTCCTCCTCCTCCTCTTCCCTCCCTCCTTCCTTCTTCCTTCACCTTTCTTTTCTTCTTCCTCCATCATTCTTTTCTTCCTTCTTCCTGCTTTGCCTACATTCAGATTCCAATAGCTGCCTGTAGAGGTGACCTCATGACACAGAATCACAGCATGGTAGGGGCTGGAAGGGACCTCTGAAGGGACCCCCCTCTAGGATTGCCTAGAGAAGGTCACCCAGGAACACATCCAGGCAGGTTCTGAATGTCTCCAGAGATGGAGACTCCACCATCTCTCTGGGCAGCCTGAATCATAGAATGGTCCAGGCTGGAAGGGACCTCCAAACCTCTTCCAGTCTGACCTCCCTGCAGTCAGCAGGGACATCCCCAACTAGATCAGGCTGCCCAGGGCCTCATGTGCAGATGGAGCTTCTGATGTTCCACTTTGTGCCTTTATCCCTTCTCCTGTCCCTGGGCACCAGTGAGCAGAGCCTGCCTCCATCCTCCTGCCCCCCCACCCTTGAAGGATTGATCAGCATTGATCAGGTCCCCCTCAGACTGCTCTGCTCCAGGCTGAACAGCCCCAATGCTCTCAGCCTTTCCTCAGCAGGGAGTGTCTAGATCAGACACTGCTTCTCCAGGAGAGATGCTCACACTGATTCCCACCACCTCCCAAATCTCTTTTCACAGGGAGCTAACCAGATTGGGCTCCTTATGCTCCTCTAGTGTTGGAAGGAGTTTCATGACTGTTGGGTTGGGGTTTGTGGTAGTTTTCCTACCCCCCTCTTCTTGCTGTTTCTATGACATCCTTTGCAATATGGCAGGATGAGCTGAAAGGGAAGCAGTGGAGAGGGGGGAAGGGCTGGAAGCACAAGTAGTGTCTAAATCAGTGGAATAAGGCTGCCTGGAGAATGTGAGCTCTGTAGTAGCTGAGCTGCTCACTTCAATTCTGAAAGCCCAGAAACATTCAGGTTGGGAAAGACTCTCAGGATCACCAAGTCCAACCCAGAACCCTGCTCTGCAAGGCTCATCCCCAAGCACCACATCAAATCAATCTGGGTAGACCTCCAGTTGCATTCCCTTCAACTTGTTCTGCACCTTTTGGGGGGGGGATTTATAGACCTGGAGATGTTGGCAGGTCAATACTTAGCTGATTGATGCTTCATTCAAGGGGTGGAAGTTCACAGGCTCACAGGATGTTAGGGGTTGGAGGGGACCTCTGGAGATCATCCCAGCCCAACCCCCTTGCCAGAGCAGGAGCAGAGAATCCAGCACAGGTCACACAGGAACACATCCAGATGGGGCTGGAAAGGCTGCAGAGCAGGAGGCTCCACAGCCTCCCTGGGCAGCCTGCTCCAGGCCTCCAGCAGCCTCACACCAAAAAAGTTTCTCCTCCTGCTCAGCTGAAACCTTCTCTGCTCCACTTTGTGTCCTTTGCTCCTTGGCTTACTGCTGAGCACCACCCAAGAGAGCTTGGCCCTTGCCCCCCAGCCCTCAGCTCTTGAGAGGCATTGATCAGCTCCCTCTCAGCCTTCTCCTCTCCAGGCTAACCACCCCCAGGGCTCTCAGCCTCTCTCCACAGGGGAGATGCTCAGGTCCCCAACTCCTCCTCCTGGCTCTCCCTTGGGCTCTCCCCAGCAGCTCTCTGTCTCTCTGCACCTGGGGAGCCCAGAGCAGAGACACCTGGACACCTTCCAGCAGCTCAACCTCTCTCCTAACCTGTGGGGCCCGGAACTGGACACAGGACTCAAGGTGGAGGTCTCTTCCTACCTTGGTGATTCTGTGATTCTGTGTAGGTTGTGTGTTCTGGTGCTGGGTGGCTGGGAGAAGAGACCAACCCCCACCTGGCTACAACCTCCCTGCAGGTAGAGGCCTCAGAGCAGCCTTCCAGTCCCTTCAGGGTTGGAGAAGCTCTGCTGTGGGGCCAGGCTGAGGGAGCTGGGGGTGTTGAGCCTGCAGAAGAGAAGGCTGCAGGCAGAGCCCAGAGCAGCTGCCAGTCCCTGCAGGGGCTGCAAGCAGGCTGCAGAGGGACTGCTGCCAAAGGGCTGCAGGGACAGCCCCAGGGGCAATGGGTTGAGATGAGAGCAGAGCAGCTGGAGCTTGGATGTGAGGAACAAGTTGTGCCCCAGGAGGCTGCTGGAAGCCTGCAAGAGGTTGCCCAGGGAGGTGGTTGTGGCCCCATGGCTGGAGAGCTTGCAGGGGAGGCTGGAGAGGGCTCTGGGCAAGCTGCTGCAGGGGAGGATGTCCCTGCTGAGGGCAGGGGCTTGGCCTGCAGGGGCTCTGCAGCTCCCTTCCAGCCCAGAGCATTGCAGGGCTCTGTAATGCCTGCATCCATATGCATGCAGTGCACTTTGCTCTGCTCTTGGTGCCTGGCTTGTAGCTGCTTAATGCAGATCAGTTTGGGTTTACACATCCTGATTTAGGTAATGAATGATGCTCTTGACCTGGAGACCTCTTGGTGTCAGTCCCTCCTCCTTTCCTCTGCCACCCACAGAGCAGGCTTTCAGTTCCTGGAGCCCAATCTTCCTGCCCAGTGCCACAGTGGTTGTCTGATTTGGGAGTTTATTTGATGCCCAAGCAGCTGATTGATTACAGTTCATCAGCCTCTGTCTTAGAGCAGCCTTCCAGGAGTTGAAAGGGGCTACAGTAGGGCTGGGAAGGGACTTTTTACAGTGTTCCACTCCCTTCATCATCTTTGTGGCTCTCTGCTGGACTCTCTCAAGCAGTTCCCTGAGATCCTTCTTGATCTGGACACCATATTCCAGATGTGGCCTCACCAGGGCAGAGTAGAGGGGGGGGAGGAGAACCTCTCTCAACCTGCTAACCACAAGTGAGAGGTGGTGGAGTTTCCTCTGGAGGGATTCCAGACTCTCCTGGACACAGAATCACAGAACACATCCAGTTGGAAGAGACCTCCAAGCTCAGCCAGTTCAACCCTTGACCCAGCACTGAAGGGACAGCACCAAACCATGTCCCAGAGTGCCAGAATACAGAATCAACCAGGTTGGAAAAGACCTCAGAGATCATCAAGTCCAAGCTGTCACCCAACACCTCCTGACAGCTAAACCATGGCTCCAAGTGCCACATCCAAGCCCCTCTTGAACACCTCCAGGGATGGGGACTCCACCACCTCCCTGGGCAGCTCATCCCAGTGGCCAATCTCTCTGTCTGGGAAGAATTTCTTCCTCCCCTCCAGTCTAAACCTTCCCTGGCACAGCTTGAGACTGTGTCCTCTTGTTCTGGTGCTGGGGGCCTGGGAGAAGAGACCAACCCCCAGCTGGCTCCAACCTCCCTGCAGGGAGTTGTAGAGAGCAAGAAGGTCTCCCCTGAGCCTCCTCTTCTGCAGGCTAAGCAACCCCAGCTCCCTCAGCCTCTCCTCACAGGGCTGTGCTCCAGACCCCTCCCCAGCCCTGTGCCCCAGACCCCTCCCCAGCCTTGTGCTCCAGACCAGGACACAGTCTCAAGCTGTGCCAGGGGAGGTTCAGGCTGGAGGGGAGGAGAAAGTTCTTCCCAGCAAGAGGAATTGGCCACTGCAATGAGCTGCCCAGGGAGGTGGTGGAGTCCCCATCCCTGGAGGTGTTCAAGAGGGGCTTGGATGTGGCACTTGGAGCCATGGTTTAGCTGGCAGGAGGGGTTGGGTGACAGCTTGGCCTTGAGGGGCTCTGAGGTCTTTTCCAACCTTGTTGATTCTTTGCTAGCAGAGGGCACAACGTGGTGCCAGTGGGGGGATCTCTGGGGGGATCTCTGGGGGTTCTTGGGCTTGTGGGGGCCTCCATTCTGAGGGCTGCACTCCTTGCTGCTGCCAGCAGTGGCTGCAGGGCCTGCTGTGCTCAGCAGCTGTGAAGGGCAGGCATCCTCGTTCAGCTTTCTTCACAGACTCACACAATTTCAGGGGCTGGAAGGGCCCTCCAAGGCTCGCCCATTCCCACCCCCATTGCCAGAGGAGGGTCACCTGGAGCAGGTGCCGCAGGAGCACATCCAGGCAGGTGTTGAACATCTACCTGCAGGGAGGGAGACTTTGTGTTCTCATTCCCCAGCTTGAGCACAACATTTCCCACATCAGGAGGATGGGGCTGGGGTTTATTTTGGGGGGGGGGGGAGGGGATGGAGATGGGGGGGGGGGGAGGAATGGGGGGAAAGGAGGCGGTGGGCGATGTGCACTTCTGCCATTGTGCCGAGCAGCTCCAGGCAAACAAAAGAGCAGCTCCACACCGCTGCTGCCTCCTCTCTCTCTCTCTCTGTCTGTACCAACCAGCTCCTAGCGCTGCAGATGCGCCGCTCCCGAAGCCTCTCCAGCTGCCCCTTCGCAGGCTGCCCTCTCTTCCCTCGTTCCCTCTCTCCCTCTCCCCGATCCAACCAGGAGATAACCGCGGCTTGCGGCTGCCCTCCCCCAGCCCTCCCCCAGCCCCTTGCCCTCCCCCTGCCAGCCCTCCGTGTGCTTTGACGTCATGTGTGCTCCTTCCCGTTGCCATAGCAGCCCCATTCCCCACGCTCGCTCCCTGCCCGTCTCCTCTGGTAGGTTCCACCATGGTACAGCCAGCATCACGCCGCACAATGGTTTCCAGGCACTGAAAGAGAGTGATTCAGCAAGCCACTTCTTTTTTTTTCGCCTCCTCCCCCCCTTCCCCCCCTCCCCCCTTTTATTTATTTATTTATTTATCCCCCCCCCCCACCCCTTCCTCCCTTTCCTTTCCCCTTTTTATTTCGTTATCATCAGACATTTTGCCTCTCCTCTTTTTTTTTTCTCTCTCTCTCTCTCTCTCTTCTCTCTTCCCCCCCCCCCCACCCCTCCCCACCTTCACCTCCCCCCATCCCACCCCCCCCCCCCAACACCCCCCCCCTCAAGACTTTGCTCCTCCAAAGGCACACAGCGAATCGCCTGGAATCCAGCTGCACATCTTTTTGGTTGCCGTTTTTCTGCTGCTGCTTCTTGGCTATTTCATTCCTTGTATACCTCTCTAGTTATTCTTGGGGTCGCTGATCTAAATCATCCATTTTTAATTGATTTTCTTTTTTTTTTGTTTGTTTTTTTGGTTTTTTTTTTGCCTCGGCACCTTTTGGAATGTGATTAAAAAAAAACCAACCCCACCAACCCCCAAACCCAACCCAAAATATCCTCCCCGAGTGGCAGCTGGTCTGGATGAAGAGCCTGGCTGATGAGCGCGGAATGGTAGGTGCTCGCCGCCGCGATTCTCTGGCGCAGGGGTTGAGGGGGTCGGTGGGCAGCGATCGTTTGCCGTTCCGGCCGCACACCCCGCGACACGGGAGAGGGAAAGGTTCCAGAAGCAAGCTGCAGGCTGCAGCCGTCCGTGGGGTGGGCAGAGCGCACCATTGTTTGCCTGCTGTTTGGGTGCCGGAGGTGAGCAGCGGGCCGGGCGCGGAGCGGGGAGCGATGTGGAGGCGCATCGGGAGCGTGATGGTGCTTCGCCAGCTGGCTGATGTAAACAGAGGTGGTTTGCTCTGCCTCCTCGGCCTTAGCGCGGCTTGGGGGGCTGGAAGGAGGTGGCTTGGCTGGCAGCTCAGCAGCAGTGAGGTGTGGGTCACCTAACCTGTCCCAAGCCACAGCAAATGTGAATTGGTGAGCATTTGGGTTTATTAAACCAAGAGAAGGGAAGGAGGTGGCTTGGCTGGCAGCTCAGCAGCAGTGAGATGTGAGTTACCTAACCTGTTCCAAGCCACAGCAAATGTGAATTGGTGAGAATTTGGGTTTGTTACAGCAAGAGGAGAAGAGGGAGAAGGGAAGGAGGTGGCTTGGCTGGCAGCTCAGCTGCAGTGAGATGTGGGTGACCTAACCTGTCCCAAGCCACAGCAAATGTGAATTGGTGAGCATTTGGGTTTATTAAACCAAGAGGAGAAGGGAAGGAGGTGGTTTGACTGGCAGCTCAGCTGCAGTGAGATGTGGGTGACCCAACCTGTCCCAAGCCATAGCAAATGTGAATTGGTGAGAATTTGGGTTTGTTAGGAGAAGAGGAGAGGGGAAAGGAGGTGGCTTGGCTGGCAGCTCAGCTGCAGTGAGATGTGGGTGACCCAACCTGTCCCAAGCCATAGCAAATGTGAATTGGTGAGAATTTGGGTTTGTTAGGAGAAGAGGAGAGGGGAAAGGAGGTGGCTTGGCTGGCAGCTCAGCTGCAGTGAGATGTGGGTGACCCAACCTGTCCCAAGCCACAGGAAATGTGAATTGGTGAGCATTTGGGTTTATTAAACCAAGAGGAGAAGGGAAGGAGGTGGTTTGGCTGGCAGCTCAGCAGCAGTGAGATGTGGGTGACCCAACCTGTCCCAAGCCACGGCAAATGTGAATTGGTGAGAATTTGGGTTTGTTAAAGCAAGAGGAGAAGAGGGAGAAGGTGGCTGACTGGCAGCTCAGCAGCTGTGAGTGCATGATGTGGGTTACCCAACCTGTCCCAAGCCATAGCAAATGTGAATTGGAGAGAATTTGGGTTTGTTAGGAGAAGAGGAGAGGGGAAAGGAGGTGGCTTGGCTGGCAGCTCAGCAGCAGTGAGATGTGGGTGACCTAACCTGTCCCAAGCCATAGGAAATGTGAATTGGTGAGAATTTGGGTTTGTTAGGAGAAGAGGGAGAAGGGAAGGAGGTGGCTTGGGTGGCAGCTCAGCATCAGTGAGATGTGAGTTACCTAACCTGTTCCAAGCCACAGCAAATGTGAATTGGTGAGAATTTGGGTTTATGAAAGCAAGAGAAGGGAAGGAGGTGGCTTGGCTGGCAGCTCAGCAGCAGTGAGATGTGGGTTACCTAACCTGTCCCAAGCCATGGCAAATGTGAATTGGTGAGAATTTGGGTTTGTTAGGAGAAGAGGAGAGGGGAAAGAAGGTGGCTTGGCTGGCAGCTCAGCAGCAGTGAATGCATGATGTGGGTGACCCAACCTGTCCCAAGCCATGGCAAATGTGAATTGGTGAGCATTTGGGTTTGTTACAGCAAAACAAGGAGTGGAGGGGGATGATGATAAGCAGCTGGAAGGCCAGAGGCCAGAACTCCTAGCACCCTAATGCCAAGAAAACCAGAAGTGTGTGTGTGTGTGGAGGGGGGGCAGAAGAGAAGTGTTTGACAAAGTGTTGGATGTGTGAGTGGGGGCTGGGATTTAAAGCAGTGGTCTTTGGGGCAGTGATGGCTCTTCTGCCTTGCTGCCCAGTGCAAGTCAGCAGCTCAGCCCAGCAGGTCTGCCAGGAGCACCAAGAGCTTCCAGGACAAGTGTTTACAGCAGGCTGGTTTGCAAGGGAGGAATCCCCTGTGGGTGCTGCAGCGAAAGCGGCGTTGCCTCGCAGGAGGAGCCCCTGGCAGGAAAAGCTCTTTCTTGCTCCAGGGAGAAATCTTTCTGGGGTTTGGGGTGGGTTTTATCTTACTGCAGAGAGGCCTGGTTAGAAAGAACACAACTTGACCTGGGTTGAGATGTGGCTGGGATAATCAAGTGCTATGGTGGGGGGGTGGGGGGGGTTGGATGAGCAGGAGGTGCTTGCAGAGGGCCGTGATGGGCATGCTCCACAGCAGCCCTGTGCTGCCTGACTGGAGGCTTGTTTACATGGGGCTCTCTCTGCTGCAGAGCTTCACAACGGCCTCAATGCAGCCTTCCCTTCCCTCTCAGATGCTCACTGTCAGCCCCTGCCAGGAGCTTGTTTCAAAGGGTGTGGAAGCACAAGAGGTGATGGGGTAGGGTGGGAGCCGTTCAGGAGGCAAATGCCGACGAGCAGAGCAGGAAGGAGCAGGAGGAGCCTGGAATCAGCCTTCTGGAGGACACAGGGCTTGTCCTGCAAGGCCAGCTGCAGGGAAAAGAGAAAGGGGAAGGCAGAACAGGCAGGTGCTGGTACTGCACGGGGCTGGCTGTCTTTGCCCACACTGAGCTGCCTTTGGTTCCTGTGCCTGGGGGCAAGTGGAATGCACCAAGCCTCTGGTGTTTTAACCCTGCTCTCTGGTCACCAGCCAGGAACACTGGAGCAGTGCTCTCTCCTGGGGTGCTTCTGCCCTGCACTGGCTCTTCCTGCTAGGAGAGGTGGCACAGAAACCCCTTTGCAATTGGCTCAGCTAATGACTTTCTCTCCAGGGGACGCAGATGTGAATGACAAAGGCGGTTTGACCTCAGCCCTTGAACCATATCCTGCCTCCCTGCCTCGCAGGAAAACTGCTCTCCTGTGCACTGCCCTCTCCTGCTGTTTCAGAGCAGGCATCATTTGCAAGGGTCCTGGTGTAATTATGGTTGTGTTGAGGGGAAATGAGGCCTACAGGGATGGTCCTAAATAGGGTCACAGAAGCACAGAACGTCAGGGGGTGGAAGGGACCTGGAAAGCTCATCCAGCTTGACCTCCAGAGCAGGGTCACCCAGAGCAGATCACCCAGGAACTCATGCAGGCAGGTTTTGAATACCTCCAGAGAGGGAGACTCCACTCCAGGGCTCTGTCACCCTCACAGTGAGGGAATTCTTCCCCCTGTTTCCATGGAACATCCTCTGCCTCAGCTTCCACCACTGCCCCTTGTGCTGGCATTGGGCATCCCCCAGCAGAGCCTGGCTCCATCTTCTTGGCACTCACCCTGCACAGCTTTATCAACATTAATGTGGTCATCCCTTAGTCATCTCCTCTCCAAGCTAAAGGAGGATGAGGGCTAAAAATCACTGAACATGAACAACCAGTTGCCCTCAGCTGCCTGGCTGCATGTGCCTCTCATTGATAGAACTGTGTGTGCACTGAAGGGGCTGCTTAGGAGCAGACCTTGGGGCTGAGTGTTGTCCTATATTCTTTTCCCCCCCCCCCCTTTCTGCTGTCAGTGCTTGGCACATCTGAGCCTTTCTGTAGAGATGTTGTAGTACTGGATCAATAACTGTAAGACAGAAGATCTTGCAGGGCTGCTCCACTACCAGATCTGGCCCCTGAAAGCAAAGGGAGAGCTGACAGCATTGCCCTGCCATGATATTTATTGGTGAATGTCACAAAGCTCACTTGCAGTTTGCAACCCATTGCAGAACTCATGCAGTGGAAGCAGCCAGCCCCCTCCCTGGAGGGGCTCAAGGCCAGGCTGGATGGGGCCTTGAGCAACTTGGTCGAGTGGAAGGTGTCCCTGCCCATGGCAGGGGGTTGGAACTGGATGATCTTTAAGGTCTCTTCCAACCCAACCCATTCTAGGAAGGAAGAGCTAAAGCAAGGCCCAAGAGGGAGGATTGTAGCTTGGCTTTTGCAGAGCACATCAGAGTTCCATTGGGAGTTAGAAAGTCGAAGGATGTATTTAGAGACAGGTCCCCAGCTTTAGAAGTGCTTCTCTCTTAAACTGTTGTGCAAGAGAAGCTACCCAGGGAATCCCAGAATGGTCAGGGCTGGAAGGGAGCTCAAGGCTCAGCCAGCCCCAGCCCCCCGCCCTGGGCAGGGACACCTCACACCACAGCAGGTTGCTCACAGCCACCTCCAGCCTGGCTGCAAACACCTCCAGCCAGGAGGCTTCCACCACCTCCCTGGGCAGCCTGGGCCAGGCTCTCACCACCCTCCTGGCCAACAACTTCTTCCTCACAGCCAATCTCCAGCTCCCCACTTCTACTTCTGCTCCAGCCCCCGCACTCCTAGCCCTCCCTCACCCCCTCCAAAGTCCCTCCCCAGCTCTCTTGCAGCCCCCTGCAGCTCCTGGGAGGCCACCAGAAGGTCTCCTGGGAGCCTTCTCCTCCGCAGCCTGCACAACCCCAACTCTCTCAGGCTGTGCTCAGAGCAGCTCCAGCCCTCTGCTCCTCCTCCTGGCCCTGCTCTGGACACCTTCCAGCCCCTCCAGAGCCTTCCTGGCACAGAGGCTGCAGAGCTGGCCCCAGAGCTGCAGCTGTGGGCTCAGCAGAGTGGAGCAGAGGGGCAGAACCCCCTCCCTGGCCCTATTCTATTCTATTCTATTCTATTCTATTCTATTCTATTCTATTCTATTCTATTCTATTCTATTCTATTCTATTCTATTCTATTCTATTCTATTCCATTCCATTCCATTCCATTCTATCCCATTCCATTCCATTCCATTCCATTCCATTCCATTCCATTCCATTCCATTCCATTCCATTCCATTCCATTCCATTCCATTCTCTTCTGTTCTCTTCTGTTCTGTTCTATTCTATCACCAGCTTCTTCCTCACATATTCCAAGCAAAGCAAGGCTTTGACTGCATTTGTTAAACATTAAGGTGAGGGTCAGGCTCTTCTCCTAGGCTGCTGGTGACAAGAGGAGAGGGCAGGGCCTGAAGCTGCACCAGGGGAGGTTTACAGCATCCAGAATGAAGCAGGCTGGAAAAGCCCTTTGAGATCATCAAGTCCAACCTCTCACCCAACACCATCTGATCCACTGAGGATGCTAGGAAGCACTTCCTCAGGGTAAGGGGAATCAGACACTGGAATGGACTGCCCAGGGAGGTGGGGGAGTTGCTTTTCCTGGAGGTCACAGAAGCATAGAATCCCAGAGACATTCAGGCTGGAACAGAGCCTGGGGAGCCCCAAGTCCAACCCCTGCCCCTGCTCTGCGAGGCTCACCCCCAAACCATGCCCCCAAGCACCACATCCAAACCACCCTGAACCACCTCCAGGCTTGGGGACTCCACCACCTCCCTGAGCAGCCTGCTCCAAGGTCTGACCACTCTGGCTGTGAAAAAACGTTTCCTACTGTCCAGTATCAGCCTGAGGCTGTGCCCTCTTGTCCTGTCACTAATCCCCTGTGAGCAGAGACCAGCAGCAGCCTCTCCACAGCCTCCTCTCAGGGAGCTGCAGGCAGCCAGGAGCTCTCCCCTCAGCCTCCTCTCTTTCAAACTCACCATCCCCAGCTCCTTCAGCCTTCATCAGATTTATTCC
Source organism: Dryobates pubescens (assembly GCF_014839835.1). Lineage (NCBI taxonomy): Eukaryota > Metazoa > Chordata > Aves > Piciformes > Picidae > Dryobates > Dryobates pubescens. The sequence continues at coordinate 16,026,167 of NC_071635.1, forward strand.
CCAGGCCCTCCCCCACCTTCCTTGCCCTCCTCTGCCCTCACTCCAGCACCAGGAGTTTAAGGAGAGCTTGGATGTGGCACTCAGTGCCATGCTCTGGTCCATGAGGTGGTGTTGGGTCATGGGCTAGACTTGATGATCACAGAGGCCTCCCCCAGCCTCAATAATTCCATGGTTCTGTGAAAAGCAAAGCATTCCATACCCACCCCGCTGGTTACAGCTGGAGCTTCTGATGGCACTGCCAGAAATGATGACCCAAAAGTGCTTGCAGCACAGCTGCAGTCAGGGGACTGCCTGGGGGATGTGGGGCAGGCTGTGGATGTGGTCTGCCTGGACCTCAGCAAGGCCTTTGCCACCATCCCCCCCAGCAAGCTCCTGGCCAAGCTGTCAGCCCCTGGCTGGGACAGCAGCTCTGAGCTGGGTGAGGAACTGGCTGGAGGCTGAGCCCAGAGAGTGGTGGTGAATGGTGCCACAGCCAGCTGGCAGCCAGGCACCAGTGCTGTGCCCCAGGGAGCAGTGCTGGGCCCCAGCCTGATCAATATCTTCATTGATGATCTGGAGGAGGGGATGGAGTCCATCAGCAGGGAATGTGCAGCTGACAGCAAGCTGGGGGCAGGAGCTGAGCTGTGAGAGGGCAGCAGAGCTCTGCAGAGGGACCTGGGCAGGCTGGGCAGAGGGGCAGAGGCCAAGGGCAGGAGATTGAACACAGCCAAGTGCCAGGGGCTGCACTTTGGCCACAGCAACCCCAGGCAGTGCCACAGGCTGGGGGCAGAGGGGCTGAGAGCAGCCAGGCAGAGAGGGACCTGGGGGTGCTGGGGGAGAGCAGCTGAAGAGGAGCCAGCAGTGTGGCCAGGGGGCCAAGAAGGCCAAGGGCAGCCTGGCCTGGGTCAGGAAGAGTGTGGCCAGCAGGAGCAGGGAAGTCCTTGTGCCCTGTGCTCAGCACTGCTGAGGCCACAGCTTGAGTCCTGTGTCCAGCTCTGGGCTCCTGAGGGTAGGAAAGAGGTTGAGCTGCTGGAAGGTGTCCAGAGAAGGGCAACAAAGCTGGGGAGGGGTCTGGGGCACAAGGCTGGGGAGGGGTCTGGGGCACAGCCCTGTGAGGAGAGGCTGAGGGAGCTGGGGTTGCTTAGCCTGCAGAAGAGGAGGCTCAGGGGAGACCTTCTTGCTCTCTGCAGCTCCCTGCAGGGAGGTTGGAGCCAGCTGGGGGTTGGTCTCTTCTGCCAGGCCCCCAGCCCCAGAACAAGAGGACACAGTCTGAAGCTGTGCCAGGGGAGGTTTAGGCTGGATGTTAGGAAGAAGTTCTTCATAGAATGAGGTATTGCCCATTGGAATGTGCTGCCCAGGGAGGTGGTGGAGTCCCCATCCCTGGAGGTGTTTAGGAGGAGACTTGATAGGGTGCTTGGTGCCATGGTTGAGTTGATCAGATGGTGTTGGATGATAGGCTGGATGTGATGATCTGAAGGTCTTTTCCAGTCTGGTCTGGTCTGGTCTGGTCTATTCTATTCTATTCTATTCTATTCTATTCTATTCTATTCTATTCTATTCTATTCTATTCCATTCCATTCCATTCCATTCCATTCCATTCCATTCCATTCTATTCTATTCTATTCTATTCTATTCTATTCTATTCTATTCTATTCTATTCTATTCTGTTCTACAGCTGCTGCTCTGTTATGTCATCAGGAGAAAGGGAGAGAGACTTCCCTGGGCCCCACTGCTGGCTCCAAATCCATCCTGGCTTCCCATGCCCAGATTTTGCTGCCCCTTTTCTTTAGTGCTGACAGTTTTGAAGGCCACTTGCAAGAGAGATCAGCCCTCCCCAAAGGGCACCAGTGAAGAGAAGAGAGAAAATGCTGCATTTGCAGAGGTCTCTTTCTCTCTCCCTGCACCATCTGTGGAGGCAGGCAGAAGCAAGCAGCCTTTCACAGAGACAAAAAAAAATCCCCATCTTTGGTGCTCCAGAAAACCAACCAAAAGTGATGGTCTAAAACTGAAAGCTGCCTGCAGCTCCAAACAGTGTGAGAACAAAGGGCTGCACTTGGGCCACAGCAACCCCAGGCAGTGCCACAGGCTGGGGGCAGAGGGGCTGAGAGCAGCCAGGCAGAGAGGGACCTGGGGGTGCTGGGGGAGAGCAGCTGAACAGGAGCCAGCAGTGTGCCCAGGGGGCCAAGAAGGCCAAGGGCAGCCTGGCCTGGGTCAGGCAGAGTGTGGCCAGCAGGAGCAGGGAAGTCCTTGTGCCCTGTGCTCAGCACTGCTGAGGCCACAGCTTGAGTCCTGTGTCCAGCTCTGGGCTCCTGAGGTTAAGAAGGACATTGAGAGACTTGAAGGTGTCCAGAGAAGGGCAACAAAGCTGGGGAGGGGTCTGGGGCACAGCCCTGTGAGGAGAGGCTGAGGGCGCTGGGGTTGCTTAGCCTGCAGAAGAGGAGGCTCAGAGGAGACCTTCTTGCTCTCTGCAGCTCCCTGCAGGGAGGTTGGAGCCAGCTGGGGGTTGGTCTCTTCTGCCAGGCAGCCAGCCCCAGAACAAGAGGACACAGCCTCAAGCTGTGCCAGGGGAGGTTGAGGCTGGAGGTGAGGAGAAAGTTCTTCCCAGCAAGAGGAATTGGCCACTGGGATGAGCTGCCCAGGGAGGTGGTGGAGTCCCCAGCCCTGGAGGTGTTCAAGAGGGGCTTGGATGTGGCACTTGGAGCCATAGTTTAGGAGGTGTCAGGGGTTAGGTCATAGGTTGGACTTGATGATCTCTGAGGTCTTTTCCCACCTTCTTGATTCTATGAAAAGTGTTTTGTTTTGCTTTTCCCTTCCTGAAACCAACCAAATCTGGTGGTCTCAGACTGACAGCAGCCTACAACTCCAATCAGTGTGAGAATCCAGGGTTAAAATTGCCTTTATTCAGTGTTTTTTTTGCCTTCCTCTTCTGCTGTGCCAGTGAGACTGAAGCAGTACAGGGCATGGGGCAGAATCTGATGGGTCCCCTCTCTGCTGTTAGCAGAAGTTACAGAGCTCTCCTTGAGGGGCTGCTACTGGTGGTGGCCTGGCAGCTTTGTCAGCAAGCTTTGGAATTAATCTTGGATAACTCTTTGGAGGAGAAGAAATCCAAGTCCCAGTGGCCACCAGTCTTGTTTGTGTGCTATGCAGTGAGGTTGTTGGTAAAGGCCTTGGCATGGGAACTCACCAGTGGCAGTGGGATGTCCTCCTCAGCCTGCATCTGTACAAAACAGATGTGAAGTAGCCAGCCTTTGTGCATCTTGGGTTGCCCAGAGGGGCAGAAGATGGAGAAGCATAGCCAGCAGGGCCAGGGAGGGGATTCTGCCCCTCTGCCCCACTCTGCTGAGCCCACAGCTGCAGCTCTGGGGCCAGCTCTGCAGCCTCTGTGCCAGGAAGGCTCTGGAGGGGCTGGAAGGTGTCCAGAGCAGGGCCAGGAGCAGGAACAGAGGGCTGGAGCTGCTCTGAGCACAGCCTGAGAGAGTTGGGGTTGTGCAGGCTGCAGAGGAGAAGGCTCCCAGGAGACCTTCTGGTGGCCTCCCAGGAGCTGCAGGGGGCTGCAAGAGAGCTGGGGAGGGACTTTGGAGGGGGTGAGGGAGAGATAGGAGTGGGGGGGCTGGAGCAGAAGTAGAAGTGGGGAGCTGGAGATTGGCTGTGAGGAGAAGTTGTTGGCCAGGAGGGTGGTGAGAGCCTGGCCCAGGCTGCCCAGGGAGGTGGTGGAAGCCTCCTGGCTGGAGGTGTTTGCAGCCAGGCTGGAGGTGGCTGTGAGCAACCTGCTGTGGTGTGAGGTGTCCCTGCCCATGGCAGGGGGCTGGGGCTGGCTGAGCCTGGAGCTCCCTTCCAACCCTGACCATTCCATGATTCTGTGATTCTCAGTCAGGTAGTCTGGGGCTCTGAGCAACCTGATCTAGCTGAAGATGTCCCTGCTGACCACAGGGGGATTGGACTAGGTGACCTTTGGAGGTCCATTCTAACCCAAGCCATTCTGTGATTCTATATCCCTGGCTATGCCTGGAGCACAGAACAGAGTCCAAGCCCTTGCTAGAGCAGGAAAGAGAAATGGCAGCTGCTGTATTTTTAGGCTTCCAGTGGTATTTTTAGGCTTCCAGGGTTTTCTCCTTTCCAAGGGAGAGAGGTTGATGACAGCACAAGTTCAGATCTTTGCTCACATCACAGCAGTGACATTGGGAAGTTTGGCTGTTCCAGTCCCAGGCCTGCTGTCAGCTTTTCACATCATATCAAGCCAGTAAAAGTTGGAGGCCCAGAGGAGCTTTCCAGTCAAGCCAAGAGCTGCTTCATCAGGATTCTACACCAGGAGGTCAGCTAAGCCAGGAAACTGGGACCTGCTCTTTGAAGTGGGCTTTAGGTGAAGTCTAGTAGAGCCCTCTCTAGCTGAGCTGTTCTCTTCTTACAGAGGTTTTTGGTCTTCTGTTCTTAGTAGAACATTTAAGCTCTCTTCTGAGCTATTTGAAAACCTTTTCTGAAACAGTGGTAAGGAAACCCAACCTTTCCCAGGCTCACAGGAGGTCAGGGGTTGGAGGGGACATCTGGAGGTCTTCCAGCCCAAGCCCCCTGCCAGAGCAGGAGCAGAGGATCCAGCCCAGGGCACACAGAACACAGCCAGCCAGGGCTGCAGAGGCTCCACAGAAGGAGACTCCACAACCTCTCTGGGCAGCCTGCTCCAGGCCTCTGGCAGCCTCCCAGCCAAGAAGTTGCTCCTGATGCTGAGCTGGAAGCTCCTGGGCTGCACTTTCCATCCCTTGCCCCTTGGCCTGTGCCAGGGCACAGTGAGCAGAGGCTGTCCCTGTGCCTCCCTTCCTGCCCCCCAGCCCTCAGCTCCTGAGAGCCATTGCTCAGCTCCCTCTCAGCCTTCTGCTCTCCACACTCAGCACCCCCAGGGCTCTCAGCCTCTCCTCCCCAGGCAGTGCTGCAGTCCCTTCAGCAGCCTTGGAGCCTGCCTTGGCCTCTCTGCAGCAGCTCCCTGTCCCTCCTGAGCTGGGCAGCCCAGGGCTGGAGGCAATCTTGCAGGGGAGGTCTCAGCAGGGCAGAGCAGAGGGGGAGGAACACCTCCCTCAATCTGTTCCTATGAGCTGCCCAGTTTGGTTCATTCCTTGGCACCAGAGTGCTCCATGCTTGGTTGTTCCTTCTCTCATTCCCTGCCTTAGTTCCACATCTGCTTTTCAGCACATGTCTTGAGGGTGTCTGTCCTTTTGGTGCACCTGCAAGCACTCTGGCAGCTTGGATAAGGCTTTGTCCCACCCCATGTTGGTGCCTGTTTGGAGGAGGCTGCTAACCTGCTAAAGAGCAGCAGTTCCCAGGCCTTTTCTCCTGCCATTTGTATCCATGCCACACAGCTTTTAAGGCTCTTTATCATGTCCCAAGTCGTGTTCACATTCAGTCCCCAGGTGCTGGTGACTGATGACTCTCTACAATACACAGAATCACAGGGGAGGAGAGGTTGGAAGGGATCCCTCCAGAGATCAGCAGGTCCAACCCCCCTGCCAGAGCAGGGGCACCCAGGGTAGGTCACACAGGAGCACATCCAGGTGGGGCTGCAAAGGCTCCAGAGCAGGAGGCTCCACAACCTCCCTGGGCAGCCTGCCCCAGGCTTCCAGCAGCCTCACACCAAAGAAGTTTCTCCTTCTGTTGAGCTGAAATCTTCTGTCTTCAAGTTTGTGTCCATTGCTCCTTGGCTTATCACAGCACACCACCCAACAGAGCTTGGCCTCCTCCCCTCTGCCCCCAGCCCTCAGCTATTGAGAGGCATTGATCAGATCCCTCTCAGCCTGCTCCTCTCCAGGCTGACCACCCCCAGGGCTCTCAGTCTCTCTTCCCAGGGGAGATGCTCAGGTCCCAAACTCCTCCTCGTGGCTCTCCCTTGGACTCTCTCCAGTGCCATCTGTGGCAGTTCCATCGAATCACAGAATGGGTTGGGTTGGAAGGGACCTTAAAGCTCAGCCAGTTGCAACCCCATTGCCATGGGCAGGGACACCTCCCACCAGCCCCAGCTTGCTCAGGGCCTCATCCAGCCTGGCCTTGAACACCTCCAGAGAGGGGACAGCCACAGCCTCCCAGGGCAGCCCTGAACATCAGATGCCCAACAGTAGAGTCTGCCTGACTTGATTATTTTTGTCTCTTGGGGGGAGGAAATGACCAGGCCACTTCTCCCCCATTCAAACAACACTTCCTTCTGCATTATATTCCCTCTCTAACCTTCCTGGGTTTCTGCATGGAAGAAGGGAACTTTATGTAATCAATCCTGCTTGTAACTGAGTGCATTCTGGTATTATGGTGAGACCCCAGCTGGAGCTCTGGGGCCAGCTCTGCAGCCTCTGTGCCAGGAAGGCTCTGGAGGGGCTGGAAGGTGTCCAGAGCAGGGCCAGGAGGAGGAGCAGAGGGCTGGAGCTGCTCTGAGCACAGCCTGAGAGAGTTGGGGTTGTGCAGGCTGCAGAGGAGAAGGCTCCCAGGAGACCTTCTGGTGGCCTTGCAGGATCTGCAGGGGGCTGCAAGAGAGCTGGGGAGGGACTTTGGAGGGGGTGAGGGAGGGATAGGAGTGGGGGGGCTGGAGCAGAAGTAGAAGTGGGGAGCTGGAGCTTGGCTGTGAGGAAGAAGTTGTTGGCCAGGAGGGTGGTGAGAGCCTGGCCCAGGCTGCCCAGGGAGGTGGTGGAAGCCTCCTGGCTGGAGGTGTTTGCAGCCAGGCTGGAGGTGGCTGTGAGCAACCTGCTGTGGTGTGAGGTGTCCCTGCCCAGGGCAGGGGGCTGGAGCTGGCTGAGCCTTGAGCTCCCTTCCAGCCCTGACCATTCCATGCAACTGATTTTGTTTCCTGCAAGCTGAGTCTGTCTTCTCCTCATGACCACAAACACTGAGCCCTTCCTCTCCTCGGTCTTGACCTCAGAGCCCTTTGTGTACTCCTCCTTCCCATGCCAGTGTTGTGCCTCTGTGACCATCAGAAGCCACTCTTCCCCCCCTCTGCTGTGTGATGTGCAAAGCCTGACCTTCCAGGCTCCTTTAGCTTTCTGAACTGTTTCCTGTGTCCATCCTAGCTGGAAAATAAACCCCAGGTATTTCTTTCTCTCTCTTTTGTGTGTGTGTGTGCTCAGGGCTAGCTGTTAGCAAGCTGGACTCGGCAGCAGGCCAGGCTCGGACCTCGGCTCCGGCCACCCGTGCATGAAGCCGATGCCTTTGCACCAGTTCCTGTAGATGAGACACAGCACACACTGGGGTGAGTCCACCACGGTTCCCCTCCTCTCTCAACTCATCCTCCTCTGCAAATGCAAGAGTGCTCACAGCCAGCCTGGCTGCTGAGCAGTTTGAGCTCAGGGCTTCGGCTTCCATTGGGGTTTGTTGCCTTTCATTGAACTGATTTGGGTTTCATTTCTTGGTTTGGGTCTGGGGGTTGTTTGAGTTGGGGGTTTTGTTTGAGGGGGGCTTTGTTTTGTTAGCTTGCCTTGGTGATTTTGGGGGTTGGGTTGGGTTGGGTTCTCTAGCTATTCATTCCTCTGTTTCTCTAGTTAGTTCTCTATTTATTCATTTCTCTGTTTCTCTATTTATTTCTCTATTTATTCATTTCTCTGTTTCTCTATTTATTTCTCTATTTATTCATTTCTCTATTTCTCTATTTATTTCCTTATTGAGCTCTCTATTTTTCTATTGATTTCTCTAGTTATTGATCTCTCTGTTTCTCTAGTTATTTATTTATTGAGCTCTCTATTTTTCTATTGATTTCTCTAGTTACTAATTTCTCTATTTATTAATATCTCTGTTTTTGTATTTAGTTCTTTCTCTAGTTATTAATTTCTCTATTTCTCTATTTTTCTATTGATCTCTCTAGTTATTATTTTATCTATTTTTTATTTATTTATCTCTATTTATTCTCTATTTATCTATTTCTCTATTTATTAATATCTCTGTTTTTCTGTTTAGTTATTTCTCTAGTTATTAATTTCTCTATTTCTCTATTTTTCTATTGATTTCTCTAGTTATTAATTTATCTATTTTTATTTATTTATTTCTCTCTATTTATTCTCTATTTATCTATTTCTCTATTTATTAATTTCTTTATTTATTAATCTCTCTGTTTTTCTATTTAGTTATTTCTCTAGTTATTAATTTCTCTATTTCTCTATTTTTCTATTGATTTCTCTAGTTATTAATTTATCTATTTTTATTTATTTATTTCTCTCTATTTATTCTCTATTTATCTATTTCTCTATTTATTAATTTCTCTATTTATTAATCTCTCTGTTTTTCTATTTAGTTATTTCTCTAGTTATTAATTTCTCTAGTTATTAATTTCTCTATTTCTCTATTTTTCTATTGATTTCTCTAGTTATTAATTTATCTATTTTTTATTTATTTCTCTCTATTTATTCTCTATTTATCTATTTCTCTATTTATTAATTTCTCTATTTATTAATCTCTCTGTTTTTCTATTTAGTTATTTCTCTAGTTATTAATTTCTCTATTTCTCTATTTTTCTATTGATTTCTCTATTGATTTCTCCAGATATTAATTTATCTATTTTTATTGATTTATTTCTCTCTTTCTCTATTAATTTCTCTACTTCTCTATTTATTAATTTCTCTATTTATTAATCTCTCTGTTTTTCTATTTATTTATTTCTCTAGTTATAAATTTCTCTATTTCTCCATTTTTCTATTGATTTCTCTATTGATTTCTCTAGTTATTAATTTATCTATTTATTATTTATTTCTCTCTTTCTCTATTTATTTCTCTAGTTATTAATGTATCTATCTCTCTGTTTTTCTATTTATCTGTTTATTAATTTACCTGTTTTTCTATTTATTTATTTATATTTATTAACTATCTATGTATCTATTTATTCATTTATCTATTTATTAATTTCTCTATTTCTCTATTTCTTTTTCTCTTTATTTCTCTATTTATTAATTTATCTCCTTTTCTATCTATTTATTCCTCTATCAATTTCTCTATTTCTCTATTTATTTCTCTAGTTATTAATGTATCTATTTCTCTATTTATTTCTCTAGTTATTGATATCTCTATTTATTTCTCTATTAATTTCCCTATTAATTTATCTATTTCTCTATTTGCTTTTCTATTTATTTCTCTATTTCTTAATTTCTCTCATTTTCTATCTATTTATTTCTCTATCAATTTCTCTATTTCTCTGTTTATTAATTTATCTATTTATTAATGTATCTATTTCTCTATTTATTGATGTCTCTATTTATTTCTCTATAAATTTCTCTATTTATCTATTTGCTTTTCTATTTATTTCTATATTTATTAATTTCTGTTTTTCTATCTATTTATTTCTCTACTTATTCATTTCTCTATTTATTTATTGATTTCTCTATTGATTAATTTCTCTATTTTTCTATTTATTTATTTCTCTTTTATTCATTTCTCTATTTATTAATTTCTCTATTTCTCTATTTATTTCTCTATTAATTTCTATTCATGTCTCTATTTCTCTATTTATTTCTCCATTAATTTCTCTATTTCTTTTTCTATTTATTTCTCTATTTATTAATTTCTCTCCTTTTCTATTAATTTATCTATTTATTAATTTCTCTATTTATTAATTTATCTATTTCTCTATTTATTTCTCTATTAATTTCTCTATTTCTCTATTTGCTTTTCTATTTATTTCTCTATTTATTAATTTCTCTATTTATCTATTTATGCATTTATCTATTTCTCTATTAATGTCTCTATTCCTCTATTAATTTCTCTATTTCTCTATTTGTTTCTCTATCTATTTCTCTATTTATTAATGTCTCTCTTTTTCTATCAATTTCTCTGTTGATTTCTCTCTTTCTCTATCTGTTTATTTCTGGGACTCTATGAAATGAGACAGAAAGTAGCAGAGAGCCATGGCTTAATCATGAGGTCTGTGGTGCCAGGTTGGACTTGATGATCTTTGAGGTCTCTTCCAGCCTTGGTGATTCTGTGTGTGTGAAAGCAGTGCCTGCTAGTCCATGCTGTGTTGAAAGCTCAGGGTTTCCCCTTCATAAGCTGGAGATGAGTTTGTGGCATGAAGAGTCCCAGTCTGGATGCTCACACCATGCACTTGTGGACACCCACAACACCTCTGCAGAAGCAGAACCCTTCCCTGCATCACTGCTCTGACAGTTTTAGCTCCTCATGGCTTTCAAGACCCTGCTGCATGTGTCCTAAGGCAGTTCCTCTTCCCAGGACAGCAGCCTTCTTGGTTTCATGTGTGGGCTCTTAGCAACTGTGCTACTTAACCTTCCCTCCCTGAATGGCTCTGGGTGAGCTTTGGGGTCATGGGGAAGTCCAAACCCACACAACCATCGCCACAGCAGTGTTGATTGATGTGCTCAGGAGCTACTTGCAGATAATGAGAGCTTTAAATCAACTCTCTGTGTGGGATTTATTGTGGTGGATAGCAAACAAAGGACCTCATAGCAGCACAGAAGGAGTTGGGTTAGAAGGGATCTTAAAGACCACTCAGTTCCATGGGCAGGGACACCTCCCACCAGCCCCAGCTTGCTCAAGGCCTTGTCCAACCCAGCCTTGAATGCTTCCAGGGAGGGAAGTGATGATCATTTTAATGCTGCTAGAAGGTGCCTAGGTAGCCAGGTGGGGGTTGGTCTCTTCTCCCAGGCCCCCAGCAGCAGAACAAGAGGACACAGGCTCAAGCTGTGCCAGGGGAGGTTGAGGCTGGAGGTGAGGAAGAAATTATTCCCAGCAAGAGAGATTGGCCACTGGAATGTGATGCCCAGGGAGGTGGTCTCCCTTCAGGGAGTTGCAGAGAGCAAGAAGGTCTCCCCTGAGCCTCCTCTTCTGCAGGCTAAGCAACCCCAGCTCCCTCAGCCTCTCCTCACAGGGCTGTGCCCCAGACCCCTCCCCAGCCTTGTGCCCCAGACCCCTCCCCAGCTTTGTTGCCCTTCTCTGGACACCTTCCAGCAGCTCAACCTCTTTCCTACCCTCAGGAGCCCAGAGCTGGACACAGGACTCAAGCTGTGGCCTCAGCAGTGCTGAGCACAGGGCACAAGGACTTCCCTGCTCCTGCTGGCCACACTCTGCCTGACCCAGGCCAGGCTGCCTTTGGCCATCTTGGCCCCCTGGGCACACTGCAGGCTCCTCTTCAGCTGCTCTCCCCCAGCACCCTCAGGTCCCTCTCTGCCTGGCTGCTCTCAGCCCCTCTGCCCCCAGCCTGTGGCACTGCCTGGGGTTGCTGTGGCCAAAGTGCAGCCCCTGGCACTTGGCTGTGTTCAATGCCATCCTGTTGGCCTCTGCCCATCTGCCTAGCCGGTCCTGCTCACCCCGTTGGCCCCCAGCACTCCCAGGTCCCTTACCCCAGAGCTGCTCTGCAGCAGCTCAGCCTCAATCTATGCTGCTCCCTGGGGTTGCTCTTCCCCAGCTTCAGGAAGTGAATTTCATTAGACTTCTCCCTGCCCAGCTCTCCAGCCTGCCTATGTCCACAGCCTCAGGCAAGGCACCTGAAGCATCTTTGCTGTGGCTGTGCAGTAGCAGGTTGGTAAGAAGAGGGAGCCCTGCAAGCTTGGTGCAGGACCTGAAGGCTCAATGTGGGACCACCAGGAGGGTGGCACAGGTTGCCCAGGGAGGTGGTGGAAGCCTCCTGGCTGGAGGTGTTTGCAGCCAGGCTGGAGGTGGCTGTGAGCAACCTGCTGTGGTGTGAGGTGTCCCTGCCCATGGCAGGGGGGTTGGCACTGGCTGATCTTGAAGGCCCCTTCCAAGCCAACCCTGACTATGAATCTCTGACTCTGGGAGGACACACAGCAAGAGAAACATTCAAGATTGCTTCCCCTGTTGTTACTTTTCTTCCCCAAATATTTAGCTAATAGCCACTGAGGACAGAGGCCTTTGCTAGATGGATTTTTGCTGTCACAACTCATGCTGCTACTCCTGCCAAAAGAAATTCTACCCTCCCCTTGATGTTTCTTACCAAGCAAACACTGAAAGGAGCTGCTGCATGCTCTTAGCTCCTGTAATCATGGGACTCTTAGGGTGTCAGGGAGGGACAGGACTGGGGGGGCTGGAGCAGAAGTAGAAGTGGGGAGCTGGAGATTGGCTGTGAGGAAGAAGTTGTTGGCCAGGAGGGTGGTGAGAGCCTGGCCCAGGCTGCCCAGGGAGGTGGCCTGCATTAGGAACAGTGTGGCCAGCAGGAGCAGGGAGGTCATTGTGCCCCTGTACTCTGCATTGGTTAGGCTGCACCTTGAGTCCTGTGTCCAGTTCTGGGCCCCTCAGTTTAAGAAGGACATTGAGAGACTTGAAGGTGTCCAGAGAAGGGCAACAAGGCTGGGGAGGGGGCTGGGGCACAGCCCTGTGAGGAGAGGCTGAGGGAGCTGGGGTTGTTCAGCCTGGAGAAGAGGAGGCTCAGGGGAGACCTCATTGCCCTCCACAACAACCTGAAAGGTGGTTTTAGCCAGGAAGGGGTTGGTCTTCTCCCAGGCAACCAGCACCAGAACAAGGGGACACAGTCTCAAGCTGTGCCAGGGGAGGTTTAGGCTGGAGGTGAGGAGAAAGTTCTTCATCGAGAGAGTCATTTGTCATTGGGATGAGCTGCCCAGGGAGGTGGTGGAGTCCCCATCCCTGGAGGTGTTCAAGAGGGGACTGGATGTGGCACTTGGTGCCATGGTCTGGTCATGAGGTTTGTGGTGACAGGTTGGACTTGATGATCCTCGAGGTCTCTTCCAACTCTTCCAACTGTGATGGAAGCCTCCTGGCTGGAGGTGTTTGCAGTCAGGCTGGAGGTGGCTGTGAGCAACCTGCTGTGGTGCGAGGTGTCCCTGCCCATGGCAGGGGGTTGGAGCTGGCTGAACCTTGAGCTCCCTTCCAACCCTGCCAGTTCTGTGACTCTGTGTCCTTCATTTCTGGCAAAATGCTGAAGAGCAATTCGTCTGTGATGAGTTTGAGGAGGTGTGGTTATTCAATAGGCACTCCTGAGCCTCTGGATGCTTACTGCTGCTGCTTCACTTGATTTTACAGGCAGGAGAAAGGCTCAGCCTCGCAGACTTCAATTACTTTGAAGAAGATTAGGGATGAGAAAGCAGCCATTAGTCTCCCTGCAAAAATCCATCTAGCAAAGGCCTCTCTCCTCAGTGGCTATTAGCTTAATATTTGGGGGAGAAAAGTAACAACAGGGGAAGCAATCTTGAGTGTTTCTCTTGCTGTGTGTCCTCCCAGAGTCAGAGATTCATAGTCAGGGTTGGCTTGGAAGGGGCCTTCAAGATCAGCCAGTTCCAACCCCTCTGCCACGGGCAGGGACACCTCACACCAGCCCCAGGATGCTCAAGGCCTCATCCAGCCTGGCCTTGGACACCCCCAGGCAGGAGGCAGCCACAGCCTCCCTGGGCAGCCTGTGCCAGAGTCTCCCCAGCCTCACTCTCAACAATTCCTTCCTCCTCTCCACTCTCAGTCTCTCTTCTCCCAGCTCAAAGCCATTGTTCCTCAGCCTGGCACTCCCAGCCCTTGCTGGAAGAGCTGGGGGTCCCTTTTGTCCTAGCACTCCCAGCCCTTGTCTGAAGTCCCTCCCCAGCTATCCTGGAGCCCCTTCAGGGACTGGAAGCTGCTCTGAGGTCTCCCTGCAGCCTTCTCTTCTCCAGGCTGCACAGCCCCAGCTCTCCCAGCCTGGCCCCACAGGGGAGGTTCTGCAGCCTCTGATCATCTCTGTGGCCTCCATTGGACTCCTTCCACCAGCTCCAGGTCCTTGTGCTGGGGGCCCCAGAGCTGGAGGCAGTGCTGCAGGTGGGGGCTGAGCAGAGCAGAGCAGAGGGGCAGAATCCCCTCCCTGTGCTGCTGCTCTCCCTGCTCTGGCTGCAGCTCAGCCCTCCACTGCCTCACATCCCACCAGCCTCATTTTTTGAGACAGAAATGCTCTCTTTCTGTTAACAGCTCTGTTTCCTAACCTAACATTTTGTGCCCAGCTGCTGTTTCATGACCTCTCTTTGAAGTGCTCAGCAGCAGGCACAAGTCCTGGCTGCCCTGCACCCCTTGGGTGTCTGGCTGGTTGTGGGGGGGGGGGTGTTATATGACATGGGGTGGGGGATTAGTCCTGTCCCAGCATGAAAAAGTCTTCTTGTGTGAGCTGACTGTGTAGCTGCAGGGACTTGGAGAGCACTGGGAAGATCAAACAGCATCCTGGTAAGAAGTTCTGCTTTGCAGCAGAGGAAACCCAGAACTCATTGCTAAAGGTTATGTTTATACAGCAGACTCTGGAGTAATTTATCCTCTCTGTAGCTTGGTGCCTCCAGCTGCTTCATCTAGATCAGGGCAGCTCAGAGAATCAGAGAATCATTCAGGTTGGACAAGGACAAGGGGTTGGAAGGGACCTCTGGGGCTGAGTCCAACCCACCCTTGCCAGAGCAGAATCACCCAGGGCAGGCCACACAGGAATGCATCCAGGTGGGTTTGGAGAAGGAGACTCCACAACCTCTCTGGAACCTCCTCCAAGGCTCCAGCAGCCTCACAACAAAGAAGTTGCTCCTCAGGTTGAGGTGGGACCTCCTGGGGTCCAGCTTGTACCTGTTGTTCCTTGTCCTGTCCCTGAGCACCACCCAGAAGAGACCATCACCTTCATCTTGCCCCCCACCCCTCAGATATTTGTAGACATTGATCAGATCCCCTCTCAGTCTTCTCTTCTCCAGGCTGAACAGCCCCAGGGCTCTCAGCCTTTCTTCACAGCAGAGATGTTTGAGTCCCTTAGTCATCCTCACAGCCTCCCTTGGACTCTCTCCAGCAGATCCCTGTTTCCCTTGCCCTGGAGAGCCCAACACTCTCCCCACTCCTAGTTTTGCTCCAATCCCCCCCAGTCCACCACCTCCCTGGGCCAGGCTCTCACCTCCCTCCTGGGCAATGTTTGCTCCATGTTAATTGGGATGGCTAGAAGCTCCTCTGCTAAGAAAAAGCTCAATGCAGAACTGCAGATATCTGCAGCTTTGCTTATCATGGGACCTTGGGAGGTCTGGGCTGTGGAACCACACAGAGACCAGACCTAGCCCAAAGCCCACTGCAACTACAGCACAGCTAGGAGTGGGTTGAAGCAGAACTGGAAGTGGTTTGGAGCAGAACTGGAAGTGGGGTTGGAGCAAAACTGGAAATGGTTTGGAGCAGAACTGGAAATGGTTTGGAGCAGAACTGGAAATGGTTTGGAGCAGAACTGGAAATGGTTTGGAGCAGAACTGGAAGTGGGTTGGAGCAGAACTAGAAGTGGGGATATTGAGATTGGATGTTAGAAAGAAGTTGTTCCCTACAAGGGTGGTGAGAGCCTGGCACAGGCTGCCCAGGGAGGTGGTGGAAGCCTCCTGCCTGAAGGTGTTTGCAGCCAGGCTGTGCTCAGAGCAGAGCAGCTCCAGCCTGCTGCTCACCCTCGTGGTCACCTTCCAGCCCATCCAGATCCCTCCTGTAACTGCTGAAGAGGGTCCAGAGGAGGCCACAAAGATGATCATGGGGCCAGGCTGGGAGAGCTGGGGCTGTGCAGCCTGGAGAAGAGAAGGCTGCAGGGAGACCTCAGAGCAGCCTCCCAGGACCTGAAGGGGGCTACAAGAAGGCTGCAGAGGGACTGTTTGCTAAGGCCTGCAGGGACAGGACCAGGGACAATGGCTGCAAGCTGGAGAAGGTCAGATTTGGATTGGCTCTTAGGGAGAGGTTCTTTAGCATGAGGGTGGTGGAACACAGCAGCAGGCTGCCCATGGCTTGGGCAAGGGTTGAGGCCCCTTCCCTGGAGGTGAGGCTGGACAGGGCTCTGACCTAACCCCTGCTGGCTGGGGCTGGACTGAATGAGCTTTGGAGCTCCCTTCCAGGCCAGACCATTCTATGATTCCATAATTTCCACACAGGAAAAAGCCCCAAAGCCAACCAAACCCCAGCCCAGCTTTCTACTGGCAGAACTCAGTGTGCATCTCTGACAGCCTCCCACATGCACACTGGTATCTGCATCTTGGTGTTCTTCAGCCCTAGCCATAGTCAGAGCTTCATGGAATGGGTTAGGTTGGAAAGGACCTTAAACATATCCAGCTCCAAGCCTCCTGCTGTGGGCAGGGACACCTCACACTAGGTGGCTCAAGCCCTTGTCCAACTTGAACACCTCCAGGGAGAGGGCATCCATCACCTCCCTGTGCCCTGTGACCATCAGCTCTGCTCTGCTCAGAACCCCACCTGCAGCACTGCTTCCAGTTCTGCTGCTCCCAGCACAGGAAGGACCTGGAGATGCTGGAGCAGGTCCAGAGGAGGCCATGAAGATGGTCAGAGGGTTGCAGAACCTCCTCTGTGGGGCCAGGCTGGGAGATTTGGGACTGTTCAGCCTGGAGAAGAGAAGGCTCCAGGGAGACCTCAGAGCAGCCTTCCAGTAGCTGAAGGGGCTCCAGGAGAGCTGGGGAGGGACTTTCGACAAGGGCTGGGAGTGCCAGGGCAAAAAGGGACCCCCAGCTATCCCAGCATGTCTGTGGGCTAAAGCTGCTGAGCTCTCCAGCTCTTCCTGCTTCCCAATACCAGGAACCAAGAGAGAACTAAAAACCCCAAGTCTGAAACAGAGCTCTCATTATTAGACACCAGACAGCTATAATCCCATCTGTGGAGATCCACAGCCAGCATCTGGCTCGTGTGAATCGCTCCCTGCCTCCAACCAGAAGCCCTCTAATGGTTATTGATGCTGAGTTTTAAAGAGAGCCCTGCACTGTGCTGCTCAGTGAGTGCCTTCAGCCTCCCTCCCACTCGACAGCATCTCAAGCAGCCCTTGGCCAGGACCAGCCTGACAACTGCCTGATTAATCCTCATCCACATGTGTCAGGTGATGTTACCACTCAGCTGGTCAGGGCTGCCTCTTCCCTGCTCTCTGAGCCTCTTTGCCCATGCAGTGCCTGAGTGGAGCTGTCATGTGTGTCCCACTGGCAGGCAGGGCTGCAGAACCCATTGCCACTTGGTGATTTGTTTGCTCTGGTGATGCAAAGAGCACCTCCAAAGCTGCTGCTGCTGCTGCTGGTGCTTTGAGCTGCTGGTGCAGACATTGGTTGCTGCTGCTGCTGCTGCTGCTGCTGCTGCTGGTGCTTTGAGCTGCTGGTGCAGACATTGGCTGCTGCTGCTGCTGCTGCTGCTGCTGCTGCTGCTGTTAGCATCACAGAATTGTCAGGGTTGGAAGGGAGCTCCAGGCTCAGCCAGCCCCAGCCCCCTGCCCTGGGCAGGGACACCTTACACCACAGCAGGTTGCTCACAGCCACCTCCAGCCTGGCTGCAAACACCTCCAGCCAGGAGGCTTCCACCACCTCCCTGGGCAGCCTGGGCCAGGCTCTCACCACCCTCCTGGCCAACAACTTCTTCCTCACAGCCAATCTCCAGCTCCCCACTTCTACTTCTGCTCCAGCCCCCCCACTCCCATCCCTCCCTCACTCCCTCCAAAGTCCCTCCCCAGCTCTCTTGCAGCCCCCTGCAGCTCCTGCAAGGCCACCAGAAGGTCTCCTGGGAGCCTTCTCCTCTGCAGCCTGCACAACCCCAACTCTCTCAGGCTGTGCTCAGAGCAGCTCCAGCCCTCTGCTCCTCCTCCTGGCCCTCCCCAGCTTTCTCGGAGCCCCCTTCAGATCCTGGAAGGCCACAACAGACCCTTGGTGTCTACTGAGATAGAAACATGGCCATGAAACCAGGATGGTGCTTTGCTTTTTGAGATAGGTCTGTAAAAAAGGATGCCTGACCCTTCAGGTGTGTGATAATAGAGCATTGCTCTCATTCTGCCATGGGCAGGGACACCTCACACCACAGCAGGTTGCTCACAGCCACCTCCAGCCTGGCTGCAAACACCATCATCATCATCATCATCATCATAAAAAAAACAACAACCAGGTTGGAAGAGACCTTCAAGATCACCATGTCCAAGCCCTCAACCAATCCAACCCACCTAAATAACTAACCCATGGCACCAAGCACCCATCAAGGCTCCTCCTGAACATCTCCAGTGATGGTGACTCCACCACCTCCCCAGGCAGCTCATCCCAATGGGCAATCACTCTCTCTGTGTAGAACTTCTTCCTAACAACCAACCTAAACCTCCCCTGGCACAGCTTGAGACTGTGTCCTCATGTTCTCGTACTGGGTGCCTGGGAGAAGAGACCAACCCCCAGCTGGCTACAACCTCCCTGCAGGGAGTTGGAGAGAGCAAGAAGGTCTCCCCTGAGCCTCCTCCTCTCCAGGCTAAGCAACCCCAGCTCCCTCAGCCTCTCCTCACAGGGCTGTGCCCCAGACCCCTCCCCAGCCTTGTGCCCCAGACCCCTCCCCAGCTTTGTTGCCCTTCTCTGGACAGCTTCCAGCAGCTCAACCTCTTTCCTACCCTCAGGAGCCCAGAACTGGACACAGGACTCAAGCTGTGGCCTCAGCAGTGCTGAGCACAGGGCACAAGGACTTCCCTGCTCCTGCTGGCCACACTCTTCCTGATGCAGGCCAGGCTGCCCTTGGCCTTCCTGGCTGCCTGGGCACACTGCAGGCTCATGTTCAGCCTACCAGTACCCCCAGGTCCCTCTCTGCCTGGCTGCTCTCAGCCCCTCTGCCCCCAGCCTGTGGCACTGCCTGGGGTTGCTGTGGCCAAAGTGCAGCCCCTGGCACTTGGCTGTGTTCAATCTCCTGCCCTTGGCCTCTGCCCCTCTGCCCAGCCTGTCCAGGTCCCTCTGCAGAGCTCTGCTGCCCTCTAACAGCTCAGCTCCTGCCCCCAGCTTGCTGTCAGCTGCACATTCCCTGCTGATGGACTCCATCCCCTCCCCCAGATCATCAATGAAGATATTGATCAGGCTGGGGCCCAGCCCTGCTCCCTGGGGCACAGCACTGGTGCCTGGCTGCCAGCTGGCTGTGGCACCATTCACCACCACTCTCTGGGCTCAGCCTCCAGCCAGTTCCTCACCCAATGCAGTGTGCTCCCATCCCAGCCAATTCTGAAGCACTCCCTACAATCTCAGGTTTGAAAGTGGCTTTGAACTCCCTGCTTAGCTCCAAGTGTCCCTTCCATTTGCCTTCCTTCATGGCAAACTCACTTGTACCTGGACACACCTCAACAGCTCCTGCTTGGGCCTTTGCTCTCCTCCTGCCAGCAGCTCCCAGGGAAATGCTGACACCACCTTCAGGTTCTTCTGTGCTCCTCAGCAGAAATAATCTGTCAGCTGATTTGATTGCCAAAAATAAGGAGATGGAAAACACTCTTACCACCCCCACTTCCTTCCCCCTCACCCCTTCAAGGGGAGGTGCTGCAGGCAGCTGATGAGCTGAGCTCATTTGTCAGCATCTCTAGGGATTACTGAGTATGTTTTCAGGGACTTGGCTGTGCTGAGTGTCTGGAGTGAGGACTGAGGGATGCTGTCTCTGGATAGCTTTGTTAGGATGTCTGACACCCAGGTGGTTCCTGTTCTTGCTGCCTTTTTTGTCAGGGGGTGGCTTGGGGGTTGCTTGCTTCAGCTGTGGCACCCTCCTTTTACCAGCCCTGTGCATGCAGCTCCTTGCAGCTGTGGGTGCAAAGAATCCCAGAATGGTCAGGGCTGGAAGGGAGCTCCAGGCTCAGCCAGCCCCAGCCCCCTGCCCTGGGCAGGGACACCTCACACCACAGCAGGTTGCTCACAGCCACCTCCAGCCTGGCTGCAAACACCTCCAGCCAGGAGGCTTCCACCACCTCCCTGGGCAGCCTGGGCCAGGCTCTCACCACCCTCCTGGCCAACAACTTCTTCCTCACAGCCAATCTCCAGCTCCCCACTTCTACTTCTGCTCCAGCCCCCCCAGTCCTATCCCTCCCTCACCCCCTCCACAGTCCCTCCCCAGCTCTCTTGCAGCCCCCTGCAGCTCCTGGCAGGCCACCAGAAGGTCTCCTGGGAGCCTTCTCCTCTGCAGCCTGCACAACCCCAACTCTCTCAGGCTGTGCTCAGAGCAGCTCCAGCCCTCTGCTCCTCCTCCTGGCCCTCCTCTGGACACCTTCCAGCCCCTCCACACCCATTCTGGGAGAGAGGAGGTAGCCATTGGAATGTGCTGCCCAGGGAGGTGGTGGAGTCCCCATCCCTGGAGGTGTTCCAGAGGGGATTGGAGGTGGCACTTGGAGCCATGGTGGAGTAGTCCTGAGGTCTGTGGTGACAGCTTGGACTTGATGATAGTTGGACTCAATGGTCTTGAAGGTCTCTTCCAACATGGTTTATTCTATTCTATTCTATCCTATTCTATTCTAATTCTATTCTATTCTATTCTATTCTATTCTATTCTATTCTATTCTATTCTATTCTATTCTATTCTATTCTATTCTATTCTATCCTATCCTATTCTATCCCATTCTATTCTATTCTATCCTACTCTATTCCATTCTATTCTATTCTATTCTATTCTATTCTATTCTATTCTATTCTATTCTATTCTATCCTATCCTATTCTATTCTAATTCTATTCCATTCTATTATAATTCTATTCTATTCCATTCTATTCCAATTCTATTCTATTCTATTCTATTCTATTCTATTCTATTCTATTCTATTCTATTCCATCCTATCCTATTCTATTCTAATTCTATTCCATTCTATTATAATTCTATTCCATTCCATTCCATTCCATTCTATTCTATTCTATTCTATTCTATTCTATTCTATTCTATTCTATTCTATTCTATTCTATGCTATGCTATGCTATTCTATTCTATCCTATCCTATCCTATTCTATTCTAATTCAATTCAATTCAATTCAATTCAATTCAATTCAATTCTATTCTATTCTATTCTATTCTATTCTATTCTATTCTATTCTATTCTAATTCTATTCTATTCTATTCTATCCTATCCTATCCTATCCTATCCTATCCTATCCTATCCTATCCTATCCTATTCTCTCCCTGAGGTCTCTTCCAACCTTGGTGATTCAGTGCTGCTGTGATTCTGGTTCAGTGTGAGCAGTGCTGCCCTCACCTTCCAGATCCAGTTGGGCTTGATGAGCACAGAGCTGTCAGGGCTGGAAGGGACCTCAAGGCTCAGCCAGTCCCACCCTCCCTGCCATGGCCTCACCCCACAGCAGAGGCCTTAGAGGACTTTTCCAACCACAGCAATTCTTGGGTCTCTGATGGGAGGAAGGAAATGGGGGACTGAGTTACGCTTCCTTTCCCAGCGTCTTTGCAATCTGGGAAGGGCTTCTGCTCTCCTCTGGCAGCTGGCTTTACCCCCTGCAAGGAGGCCAGTGGGTTTGCCTTATTGATGATGGCCTTGTGCTGACAAATGAGCTCTGCCTTGAAAGAGCTGGCCCACAAATGGCATTTTAATGGCAGAGGAACCACAGCCTGATTTAGCCAGCTATAAATATCCTGCCCTGCTCTCGTGCAGAATGTGCACAAATCACATTCCAAACAGGAGACAACCACCAGCAGCCAGGGGGGGAGAGGGGGGGGGAGGGAAAAAAGAGAGAGAGAGAGAGGTCTCCATGGCAACAGTTCCCAAATTAACCACTGCAGAAAGTCCCTCCTCCCCATTTTGGTCCAGAAGCCTCCCTGGTTTTAGCTCAGCTAGCATCTACCTGCCTGGTGAGCAGCAGGATAGTCACAGCGAGGAAATGATGGCTCTGAGGAGAGGACAGAGAGTCTGCTCAGGAAATCTGCTGATGGTACCAAGCTGGGAGGCTTGGCTGAGGCCCCTGAAGGCTGTGAGGCCGTTCAGAGGCATGGGCAGGCTGAGAGCTGGGCAGAGAGGAGGCTCAGCCAGGAGGAGAGCAGAGTCCTGCAGCTGCAGCAGGACAGGCTGGGAGGGGATCTGCTGCAGAGCAGCACCTGGCAGTGCTGCTGGGCAGCAAGGTCTGCATAGGGCAGCAATGTGCCCTGGGGGGCAAGGAGGCCAAGAGGGTTCTGGAGGAGCACTCAACAGAGTGTGGCCAGCAGGGCCAGGGAGGTTCTGCTCCCCCTCTGCTCTGCCCTGCTGAGACCTCCCCTGCAAGATTGCCTCCAGCCCTGGGCTGCCCAGCTCAGGAGGGACAGGGAGCTGCTGCAGAGAGGCCAAGGCAGGCTCCAAGGCTGCTGAAGGGACTGCAGCACTGCCTGGGGAGGAGAGGCTGAGAGCCCTGGGGGTGCTGAGTGTGGAGAGCAGAAGAATAAGAGGGGATCCCTCAGCACCTCTCCTGTGAGCACAGCCTGAGAGAGTTGGGGTTGTGCAGGCTGGAGAGGAGAAGGCTTCCAGGAGACCTTCTGGTGGCCTTGAAGGGTCTGCAGGGGGCTGCAAGCAAGCTGGGGAGGGACTTTGGAGGGGGTGAGGGAGTGACAGAATAGAATAGAATAGAATAGAATAGAATAGAATAGAATAGAATAGAATAGACCATATTGGAAGAGATCTTCAAGATCATCAAGTCCAACCTATCATCCGACACCATCTGATCAACTGAACAATGGCACCAAGCACCCCACCAAGTCTTCTCCCAAACACCTCCAATGATGGGGACTCCACCACCTCCCTGGGCAGCACATTCCAATGGGCAATCTCTCTCTCTGTGTAGAATTTCTTCCTAACATTCAGTCTGAATCTCCCCTGGCACAGCTTGAGACTGTGTCCTCTTGTTCTGCTGCTGGGGGCCTGGCAGAAGAGACCAACCCCCAGCTGGCTCCAACCTCCGTGCAGGGAGTTGCAGAGAGCAAGAAGGTCTCCCCTGAGCCTCCTCTTCTGCAGGCTAAGCAACCCCAGCTCCCTCAGCCTCTCCTCACAGGGCTCTGCCCCAGACC
Organism: Dryobates pubescens; assembly: GCF_014839835.1. Lineage (NCBI taxonomy): Eukaryota > Metazoa > Chordata > Aves > Piciformes > Picidae > Dryobates > Dryobates pubescens. The sequence goes on from NC_071635.1 coordinate 16,048,806, forward strand.
CCTCCCCAGCCTTGTGCCCCAGCCCCCTCCCCAGCTTTGTTGCCCTTCTCTGGACACCTTCCAGCAGCTCAACCTCTTTCCTACCCTCAGGAGCCCAGAGCTGGACACAGGACTCAAGCTGTGGCCTCAGCAGTGCTGAGCACAGGGCACAAGGACTTCCCTGCTCCTGCTGGCCACACTCTGCCTGACCCAGGCCAGGATGCCCTTGGCCTTCTTGGCCCCCTGGGCACACTGCAGGCTCCTCTTCAGCTGCTCTCCACCAGCACCCCCAGGTCCCTCTCTGCCTGGCTGCTCTCAGCCCCTCTGCCCCCAGCCTGTGGCACTGCCTGGGGTTGCTGTGGCCAAAGTGCAGCCCCTGGCACTTGGCTGTGTTCAATCTCCTGCCCTTGGCCTCTGCCCCTCTGCCCAGCCTGGCCAGGTCCCTCTGCAAAGCCTCTCTGTGCTCCAGAAGATCAACTCCTGCCCCCAGCAAGGACTGGGGGAGGGTGGAAACAAAACTAGAAATAGGAGCTGGAGATTGGCTGTGAGGAAGAAGTTGTTGGCCAGGAGGGTGGTGAGAGCCTGGCCCAGGCTGCCCAGGGAGGTGGTGGAAGCCTCCTGGCTGGAGGTGTTTGCAGCCAAGCTGGAGGTGGTTGTGAGCAACCTGCTGTGGTGTGAGGTGTCCCTGCCCATGGCAGGGGGCTGGGGCTGGCTGAGCCTGGAGCTCCCTTCCAACCCTGACCATTCCATGCTTCTGTGATTGCCTTGAAGCAGGCTGGGGCCATGGTGGTGCTGGGCTGGAGGTTGGACTCCAGAGGTCTTTTTCAACTGCAACAGTTCCATGATGCTAGAGATTACAAAAGAGATGGAGAGACACAGCTCAGCAGCTCCCTTGGACCACTCTCTCTCTCCCCTGTGTGTTGCTCAGCTGACACTTTGGTGCATTTTAGTCTTCAGGGGGCTGGGGTGTTTTATTTGTAGGGGGGGGGTTGGGTTTCAGTTTGGTTTGCTTTGGGGTTTTGCTTTGGGGCTTATTGTTTTAACTGCTTGTCTGGGGGAATAGCTCTCAGGAGGTCCTCTATGAAGCTTGAGCTTTGTTTCCATGAACACTCAGCAGCATCCCTCTGTTCAGCATCCCTAAGGGACTGCTGTCCTCCAGGCTGTATTTCCCCCCTCTCCCCCTCCACGTTAGTTGCTTTTGCCAGGGTGAAGCAGGGCTGAAAAGCAAGAGGCAGTTGCTAACAACGGGGAGTCTTTTCCTTTGCACTCCACCTCATCCCTAGCACTTAAAAGCCTTTGAAACCTCAACCCCCAGCTTTCCAGAGCAGAGCTCAGAAAGGCAGGGAGTGCATTGGTGCTTTGGCTTCACCTTTTGCTCCTCAGGTGTTAGCTCCAGGGACATGTTGTGACTGGCTCTGCATTGAAAGAGGCAAATGCTTCCTCTGTTCTGCTGGCTAAACTGTTCCCTCCCTACTCTGCCTCCCCAAACTCTCAGGCTGTGTGGCAGCACTGACTTTGATCTTTGGCTTTTGCAAAGGGAAATGCACTAAATCCAGGCAGCCTAAACTCACAGAATCACAGAATGGGCTGGAAGGGAGCTGCAGAGCCCCTGCAGGCCAAGCCCCTGCCCTCAGCAGGGACATCCTCCCCTGCAGCAGCTTGCCCAGAGCCCTCTCCAGCCTCCCCTGCAAGCTCTCCAGCCATGGGGCCACAACCACCTCCCTGGGCAACCTCTTGCAGGCTTCCAGCAGCCTCCTGGGGCACAACTTGTTCCTCACATCCAAGCTCCAGCTGCTCTGCTCTCATCTCAACCCACTGCCCCTGGGGCTGTCCCTGCAGCCCTTTGGCAGCAGTCCCTCTGCAGCCTGCTTGCAGCCCCTGCAGGGACTGGCAGCTGCTCTGGGCTCTGCCTGCAGCCTTCTCTTCTGCAGGCTCAACACCCCCAGCTCCCTCAGCCTGTCCTCATGGGAGAGCTGCTCCAACCCCCTGATGCTTGTCATGGCCTCCTCTGGAGCCTCTCCATCAGGCCCAGGTCCTTGCTGTGCTGAGGGCTCCAGAGCTGTCATGGTTCATAGATTCATCTTCATTGGTTCAGACATTCATAGAATGGTTTGGGATGTAAGGGACCTCCAAGATCATCCAGTTCCAACCCTTCTGCCATGGGCAGGGACACCTTCCACCAGCCCAGCTTGCTCAGGGCCTCATCCAGCCTGGCCTTGAACACTGGAAGACTGCTCTGATGTCTTCTGCAGGCTCATCACCCCCAGCTCCCTCAGCCTGGCCCCACAGCAGAGCTGCTCCAACCCCCTGAGCATCTTTGTGGCCTCCTCTGGACCCTCTCCATCAGCTCCAGGTCCTTTCTGCATGGAGGGCTCCAGACCTGGATGCAGTACTCCAGGTGAGGTCCCACCAGAGCAGAGCAAGCCTTGGTTTCTGCCCCTGGGCTTCTTTGCACTTTCCCACCCCACTCTTGGTGTTTGTCCAGAGCTGGGCTGCTTGGAGGCAGTCAGTAAGTGGCAGCACAGGTGACAGAGATGTGTTTTGCCTGTCCCTCTGCCAGTGTGGCTTTGCTGCAAGGGCCTCATTCATATTCCTGTCACTGGTGTGCTGCTAACATGTTGAGGGATGCCTCTGAGTGCAAGCTGACCTCTTGGCCTGAGGCTGGGATGCTCAGTGCAGTGCTTCTGCAAGGCTTAGTAATGAGCAGAGGATGGAAGTGAAGGGAGGTTGTAGCCAGCTGGGGGTTGGTCTTTTCCTCCCAGGCAAGCAGCACCACAACAAGAGCACACAGTCTCAAGCTGTGCCAGGGGAAGTTTAGGCTGGAGGTGAGGAGGAAGTTCTTCATAGAAAGAGAGATTGGCCATGGGGATGAGCTGCCCAGGGAGGTGGTGGAGTCCCCATCCCTGGAGGTGTTCAGGAAGAGCCTGGATGGGGTGCTTGGTGCCATGGTTGAGTTGATCAGATGGTGCTGGGGGAGAGGTTGGACTTGGATGATGTCCAAGGTCTTTTCCAACCTGGTTAATTCAACTCTATGTGTGTGCATTTTAGCCACAGTCATTTCAGCAGGGAAAACTTGTGTCCTTGGACTCCCAGTTCCAGCCAACTGCTGCTGCTTCTGCAGTTCCTTTGCCATTCAGCTCTTGGCTGTGTTGCCTGAGTGGTGCTCACCCTCTTGCAGGTCTTCCTGTAGGAGACCCTTCAGGCTCTTGCATTTGAGAAGGGAAAGCAAGGCAGTTGGGCATGGTGTGCATTTGCTTCTTGCTGCCTTTTCAAGCAGCTTGAAGTCTCACTAGGGTTATGCTTGAATCAAATCCCAGGCATCACAACATCTGTTTGGGGGGGGGTGGGGGTTAACCACACTTCTGCACCCAGCTCTGTATAAACACTACTGTCTGAGCACTGCTGTGGTACCTGCTGACACAGAGGTTTCTGTGTTAGGATCTGATCATACAGCACAGAGTCACAGAATTGGGTTGGAAGGGACCTTTAAAGGTTATCTAGACCACCCCCCCCCCCCCCTGCAGTAAGCAGGGGCATCCCCAGCCAGATCAGGCTGCCCACAGCCCTGACTGTCCCTGGAGGTGTCCAAGAGGGGATTGGATGTGGCACTTGGAGCCATGGTTTAGTTAGTTAGTTAGCTGTCTACAACTACCTGAAAGGAGGATGGAGCCAGGTGGGGGTTGGTCTCTTCTCCCAGGCAACCAGCACCAGAACAAGAGGACACAGCCTCAAGTGGTGCCAGGGGAAGTTTAGGTTGGAGGGGAGGAGAAAGTTCTTCCCAGCAAGAGAGAATGGCCATGGGAATGTGCTGCCCAGGGAGGTGGTGGAGTCCCCATCCCTGGAGGTGTTTAGGAGGAGCCTGGATGAGGCCCTTGGTGCCATGGTTGAGTTGATCAGATGGTGTTGGGTGACAGGTTGGACTGGATGAGCTCTGAGGTCTTTTCCAACCTTAGGAAGAAACTCTTCAGAGAGAGAGAGATTGGCCACTGGGATGAGCTGCCCAGGGAGGTGGTGGAGTCCCCATCCCTGGAGGTGTTCAAGAGGGGCTTGGCTGTGGCACTTGGAGCCGTGGTTTAGCTGTCAGGAGGTGTTGGGTGCCAGCTTGGACTTGCTGAGCTCTGAGGTCTTTTCCAACCTTATTGATTCTGTGATTCTAAGTGGGCAGGCAGACACCTCTGGCTTGCATGTTTGCTTAATTCTTGGCTCCAGAGACAGGAGGCAATGAAACCAAACAGGGAGAGTGGTGGGAAATAGGTTGTTTTGTGTGGTGTGTTTGCTTCTCAATTCAAGATCTCAAGACCAAAAGAAGCAAACAAACAAAACCTCCCAAAGAAGAATAGTTTTAAGTCATCATAAAAGAGAAACAAGACCAAAGGGGCTGAAGGATTTGGGGTTTGGCTTCTGGACATGAATTAGGTCTTTTCTTGCCATGGAGAAGTGAAGCCCTTCACTCCTGGAGCTTCTGCATGCTCCAGGCTTGGGGCAGAGTGAGTGGAAAGATGCCTGCCAGAAAAGGCCCTCAGGGTGCTGGCTGACAGCTGTGTGAACAGGAGCCAGCAGTGTGCCCAGGTGGGCAAGAAGGCCACCAGCAGCCTGGCCTGGGTCAGGCAGAGTGTGGCCAGCAGGAGCAGGGAAGTCCTTGTGCCCTGTGCTCAGCACTGCTGAGACCACAGCTTGAGTCCTGTGTCCAGCTCTGGGCTCCTGAGGTTAGGAAAGAGGTTGAGCTGCTGGAAGGTGTCCAGAGAAGGGCATTCCATTCCATTCCATTCCACTCTATTCTATTCCATTCCATTCCATTCCACTCTATTCTATTCTATTCCATTCCATTCCATTCCATTCCATTCTATTCTATTCTATTCTATTCTATTCTATTCTATTCTATTCTATTCTATTCTATTCTATTCCATTCCATTCCATTCCATTCCATTCCATTCCATTCTATTCTATTCTATTCCATTCCATTCCATTCTATTCTATTCTATTCCATTCCATTCCATTCCATTCCATTCCATTCCATTCCATTCTACTCCATTCTACTCTACTCTATCCTACTTCAAGGCTGCTCTGAGGTCTGCCTGCAGCCTTCTCCTCTCCAGGCTGCACAGCCCCAACTCTCCCAGCCTGGCCCCACAGGGGAGGCTCTGCAGCCCTGTGAGCATCTCTGTGGCCTCCTCTGGATCCTCCCCAGCAGCTCCAGGTCCTTGTGCTGGGGGCCCCAGAGCTGGAGGCAGTGCTGCAGGTGGGGGCTGAGCAGAGCAGAGCAGAGGGGCAGAATCCCCTCCCTGTGCTGCTGCTCTCCCTGCCCTGGCTGCAGCTCAGCACTCAGCTGGCTCTGGGCTGCCAGGGACCAGTGCTGGCTGCTGGGCACTTTGTCACCACCTGACCCCCCCAAGGCCTTCTCCTGCAGGCTGCTCTCCAGCCACTCCTCTCCCAGCCTGGCTCTGTGCTTGGCATTGCCCTGCCCCACAGGGCCTTGCACTTGGCCTTGTTGAACTTCATGAGGCTGGCTGGGGCCCTGCTCTGCTACGAGGCCAGGCTGGGGGAGCTGGGTTTGCTCAGCCTGGAGAAGAGGAGGCTCTGGGGAGACCTGCCAGCAGCCTGCCAGTGCCTGAAGGGAGCCACAAGAAGGCTGCAGAGGGCCTGTTTGCAAAGGCCTGCAGGGACAGGATGAGGGACAAGGGTTGGAAACGAGTGAAGAGTAGGTTCAGATTGGATGTTAGGAGCAAGGTGGTGGAACACTGCAGCAGCTTGCCCAGGGAGGCAGCGGAGGTCCCATCCCTGGAGCTATTCAAAGTCAGGCTCCAGAAGGCTCTGAACAACCTGGTCTAGATGAGGATGTCCCTGCTGACTGCAGGGGGGTTTGGTCTGGATGACCTTTGGAGATCCCTTCCAACCCAAACCATTCACAGCTGATGCTCAGGACTTCACCCCCCAAGGCTCCCTGCAGTACTATCCCAGGCAGGTGACTCCATGGTGGGCACTCCTCTTCTTGTTCCTCTTCCTCTTCTTGCTTCACCTCTTCTTGTCCTTGGCTTCTGCCAAAGGAAGGGGAAATCACTTGCTCCAGCAGCACTCCCCCTGCTCTGAGCACATCAGTGCTGTGCTGGCCTAGCTCCTCATAATCCAGGCTGGCAACTGTGCCAAACACCTTGGCAGTCCTTCAGCAAGGCAGGGTTTGTGCTGGGGGGAAGGAGATGCATTGTGAAAGCTGTCATGTTCTGTTGTGCTGATGGGGGAGGCAGCTGAGGGAGAGCTCTCTGCAAGCCCTGCAGCCTGGGAGTGCTGCACTGAGAAGCAGTGACAGTGCAGCTGTAGACCCTCTGCAGCAGAGCATGCCTCAGCTGCTCTGAATAGTGCCCCTCAAATACTGGATGCAGTGGGGTCTTACCCTAAATGTGTCAGTGAGTGGTAGATGGCTGTGAGGCTCCCAGAGCCCTGGGGGTGCTGAGTGTGGAGAGCAGAAGGCTGAGAGGGAGCTGAGCAATGGCTCTCAAGAGCTGAGGGCTGGGGGTCAAGAGGCAGGGGACAGACTCTCATCAGTTGCATCCTGGCATGGGCCAAGGGGCAAGGGATGGAAAGTGCAGCCCAGGAGCTTCCAGCTCAGCATCAGGAGCAACTTCTTGGCTGGGAGGCTGCCAGAGGCCTGGAGCAGGCTGCCCAGAGAGGTTGTGGAGTCTCCTTCTGTGGAGCCTCTGCAGCCCTGGCTGGCTGTGTTCTGTGTGCCCTGGGCTGGATTCTCTGCTCCTGCTCTGGCAGGAGAGTTGGACTTGGAGGTCTCCAGAGGTCCCTTGCAACCCCTAGCATCCTGTGAGCTGTGATCTTGACACTGAGGAGCTGGTGGGGTCTGAGCAGAGCAGAGCAGTAAACCCAGGAAAGGCATTAAAATGGCTCTCCCTCTGAATCTCTTGGAAATGCAAAGTGAGTTCTTGCTGAGTGCCTGCAAAACTCTGCAGGGCCAGGGAGGGGATTCTGCCCCTCTGCTCCACTCTGCTGAGCCCACAGCTGCAGCTCTGGGGCCAGCTCTGCAGCCTCTGTGCCAGGAAGGCTCTGGAGGGGCTGGAAGGTGTCCAGAGCAGGGCCAGGAGGAGGAGCAGAGGGCTGGAGCTGCTCTGAGCACAGCCTGAGAGAGTTGGGGTTGTGCAGGCTGCAGAGGAGAAGGCTCCCAGGAGACCTTCTGGTGGCCTCCCAGGAGCTGCAGGGGGCTGCAAGCAAGCTGGGGAGGGACTTTGGAGGGGGTGAGGGAGGGATAGACTAAGGGGGCTGGAGCAGAAGTAGAAGTGGGGAGCTGGAGCTTGGCTGTGAGGAAGAAGTTGTTGGCCAGGAGGGTGGTGAGAGCCTGGCCCAGGCTGCCCTGGGAGGTGGTGGAAGCCTCCTGGCTGGAGGTGTTTGCAGCCAGGCTGGAGGTGGCTGTGAGCAACCTGCTGTGGTGTGAGGTGTCCCTGCCCATGGCAGGGGGCTGGGGCTGGCTGAGCCTTGGGGTCCCTGCCAGCCCTGCCAATTCCATGATTCTCTGCTCACATTCCTCTTCTCCTATTTTTTGCCCCCCTCTCCTTTTTTCCCCTCCCCTTCTCCCCTTCCAGCTCCAAGCAGACTTCTTGCAAACTCTGTTTCCACCCAGTCAGCAGTGGCAGCTGCTCTGTGCTCTGCTGACTCTGCATGTCCTTGAGAAGCTGTGCTTCAGAGAGGCTCTTCCCTCCCTGCTCCTGGAAGGGCTCCTGCTGTGGAGCTGCTGCAGTGCATGAGCCATTCTATTTATATCTTCAGGGCAGTGCAGCCAGGACTGGGCACTAAGACACCTTAGAAGAGGGAATGTCTGGCAGTGGCTGCTCTAATGCACCTTTCTGGTTGAGAGCTGGAGCTGTGCAGCTTGCTCAGAGCTCCTGAAGCACCCAGCTCACCAGTGCTGGCACAGTGAATGTCCTTGGTACAGCATCCCTCTGGACACACAGCCTGACAACTGCATCCTGCTGGCCAGGAGGAGAAAGATTCTCACTCCACAGCAACACAGAGGCACAGAAGCATTCAGGCTGAAGCAGAGCCTGGGGAGCCCCAAGTCCAAGCCCTGCCCTGCAAGGCTCAGCCCTGAGCCACAGCCCCAAGCACCACAGCCAAACCACCTTCAAACCCCTCCGGGCCTGGGGACTCCACCAGCTCCCTGGGCAGCCTCTGCCCCTGCCTGACCACTCTGCCTGGGCAAAGATTCTCCCTGCTGCCCAGCCTGAGCCTGCCCTGCTGCAGCCTGAGGCTGTGCCCTCTCCTTCTGCCACTGCTGCCCTGGGAGCAGAGAGCAGCAGCAGCCTCTGCACAGCCTCCTCCCAGGGAGCTGCAGGCAGCCAGGAGGTCTCCCTCAGCCTCCTCTCCTCCAGCCTAACCCTCCCCAGCTCCTTCAGCCTCTCCTCAGCACATTGATGCTCCAGGCCCTTCCCAGCTTCCCTGCCCTGCTCTGCCCTGGCTCCAGCACCTCCCCAGCTCTCTGGCACTGAGCTGCCCTAAGCTGAAGGCAGCTCTCCAGGGGTGGCCTCCCCAGAGCTGAGCCCCAGGGCACAGTCCCCTCCCTTTTTTACATCATGGTTGAATGCTCTTCAGGATTAATTAACTATTGAACAGCACAGGCTGCCTGGTCTAGAAAAGGATCCAATCTCTTCTATAAACAGCCAGATGTTACAGGTAACATCTGCCTGGGGTGAGGCTGCTGGAGCCCTGGAGCAGGCTGCCCACAGAGCTTGTGGAGTCTCCTTCTGTGGAGGCTTTCAAACCTGCCTGGCCATTGAGATGCTGGGCAGGCTGCTCTGTGTGACCCTGCTTCAACAGTGGGGTTGAACTGGGTGATCAGAGCAGCATAGAATGGTCAGGGCTGGAAGGGAGCCCAAGGCTCAGCCAGCCCCAGCCCCCTGCCATGGGCAGGGACACCTCACACCACAGCAGGTTGCTCACAGCCACCTCCAGTCTGGCTGCAAACACCTCCAGCCAGGAGGCTTCCACCACCTCCCTGGGCAGCCTGGGCCAGGCTCTCACCACCCTCCTGGCCAACAACTTCCTCACAGCCAAGCTCCAGCTCCCCACTTCTACTTCTGCTCCAGCCCCCCCACTCCTAGCCCTCCCTCACCCCCTCCAAAGTCCCTCCCCAGCTCTCTTGCAGCCCCCTGCAGCTCCTGCAAGGCCACCAGAAGGTCTCCTGGGAGCCTTCTCCTCTGCAGCCTGCACAACCCCAACTCTCTCAGGCTGTGCTCAGAGCAGCTCCAGCCCTCTGCTCCTCCTCCTGGCCCTGCTCTGGACACCTTCCAGCCCCTCCAGAGCCTTCCTGGAACTGTTGAAGAGGGTCAAGAAGGATGGGGAGAGACTCTTCCCAAAGGCCTGCAGTGACAGGATGAGATCATAGAACCACAGAATGCTCTGGGCTTGGAAGGGAGCTCCAAAGCTCCTCCAGTCCAACCCCCTGCCCTCAGCAGGGACATCCTCCACTGGAGCAGCTTGCCCAGAGCCCTCTCCAGCCTCACCTGGAAGACCTCCAGGCATGGGACCTCAACCACCTCCCTGGGCAACCTCTTGCAGGGTTCCAGCAGCCTCCTGGATAGTCTCCCAGCAGGATAATTCCCTGCAAGTGATGCCAGGTGTGGAGGATTTCAGTTGATTTCTCTGACATCCAGAAAAGAGCAGAAGATAGCTGGGGACAGCTGTGTCTGACTCTCTGGGCATCTGCTCCTGTCTGGGAAGCTTATTTCTGACACAGGAGCTTACTGTCCTTCAGTGCACAGGGCCACTGAGAAGCAGCAGAGCTGTCTGCATCTGCTTGGTGTGTGGACATGTGGCCCTTGTGGGAGCTTCAAGACAGCAAGGAGTCCTGGAAGCTCTGTCCCCTCAGCAGGGTGGACCTCAGGAGGAAGTGCTGCACAGTGAGGCTGCAGAGACACACAGGAACAGGCTGCCCAGGGAGGGGGCTGAGGCTCCATCCCTGGAGACATTCAAGGTCAGAGCTGATGTGGCCCTGGGCAGCCTGATCCTGTTGGAGGTGTCCCTGGCTGCCTGCTGAGGGATCCTGCAGGAAGGTTGGAGAGGGACTCTCATGAGGGTGTCTGGTGGTAGGACAAGAATAGAGTAGAATGGGATGGAATGGAATAGGATAGGTTGAAATGGAATGGAATGGAATGGAATGAAATGGAATGGGATGGAATGGAATAGGATGGAATGGAATGGAATAGAATGAAATGGAATGGAATGGAATGGAATGGAATAGGATGGAATGGAATGGAATGGAATGGAATGGAATAGGATGGAATGGAATGGAATGGAATGGAATAGAATGGAATGGAATAGGATGGAATGGAATGGAATAGAATGGAATAGAATGAAATGGAATAGGATGGAATGGAATGGAATAGGATGGAATGGAATGGGATGGAATAGGATAGAATGGAATGGAATAGGATAGAATGGGATGGAATAGGATAGGATAGAATGGAATGGAATGGAATGGGATGGAATGGAATAGGATGGAATGGAATGGAATGGAATAGAATAGGATGGAATGGAATTGGATGGAATGGAATAGGATGGAATGGAATGGAATGGAATGGAATGGAATGGAATGGAATGGAATGGAATAGAATAGGATGGAATGGAATTGGATGGAATGGAATAGGATGGAATGGAATAGCATGGAATGGAATGGAATGGGATGGAATGGAATGGGATGGAATAGGATAGAATGGAATGGGATGGAATGGAATGGAATAGGATAGAATGGGATGGAATAGGATAGGATAGAATGGAATGGAATGGAATGGAATGGGATGGAATGGAATAGCATGGAATGGGATGGAATGGAATGGGATGGAATGGAATGGAATGGAATGGAATGGAGTGGGATGGGATGGAATGGGATGGAATGGAATGGGATGGAATGGAATGGGATGGAATGGAATAGAATAGGATGGAATGGAATGGGATGGAATGGAATAGGATGGCATGGCATGGAATGGAATTGAATGGCATGGCATGGAAGGGAATGGAATAGAATAGGATGGAATGGAATGGAATGGAATGGATTGGAATTGAATAGAATAGGATAGGATGGAATGGAATGGAATGGAATAGGATGAAATGGAATGGAATGGAATAGGATGGAATGGAATGGATTGGAATTGAATAGAATAGGATAGGATGGAATGGAATGGAATAGGATGAAATGGAATGGAATGGAATAGGATGGAATGGAATGGATTGGAATTGAATAGAATAGGATAGGATGGAATGGCATGGAATGGCATGGAATGGAATAGGATGGAATGGAATGGAATGGAATTGAATAGAATAGGATAGGATGGAATGGCATGGAATGGCATGGAATGGAATAGGATGGAATGGAATGGATTGGAATTGAATAGACTAGGATAGAATGGAATGGAATAGAATAGAATTAACCAGGTTGGAAGAGACCTTTGAGATCATTGCATGCAACCTATCACCCAGCACCATCTGATCAACTCAGCCATGGCACCAAGCACCCTATCAAGTCTCCTCCTACACACCTCCAGGGATGGGGACTCCACCACCTCCCTGGGCAGCACATTCCAGTGGCCAATCTCTCTCTCTATGAAGAATTTCTTCCTCCCCTCCAGCCTCAACCTCCCCTGGCACAGCTTGAGACTGTGTCCTCTTGTTCTGGTGCTGCTTGCCTGGGAGCAGAGCCCAACCCCCACCTGGGTACAACCTCCCTTCATGGGAGACAAGGCGAATGGTTTGAAGCTGAGGCAGAGCAGGGTTAGACTGGAGCTGAGGAAGAAGTTCCTCAGTATGAGGGTGGTGAGACTCTGAAGCAGGCTGCCCAGGGAGGCTGTGGCTGCCTCCTGCCTGGGGGTGTTCAAGGCCAGGTTGGATGGGGCCTTGAGCAGAGCCAAGTCTAGTTGAGAGGTGTTCCAGCCCATGGCAGTGGGGGTTGAAGTAGGGAGGGACTTCTGAGAGTGTCAGGGAGGGATAGGACTGGAGGGTGATGGAGCAGAAGTAGAAGTGGGGAGCTGGAGATTGGCTGTGAGGAAGAAGTTGTTGGCCAGGAGGGTGGTGAGAGCCTGGCCCAGGCTGCCCAGGGAGGTGGTGGAAGCCTCATCCCTGGAGGGGAGCAACCTGCTCTAGTGCTTCTGCTCCTGCTCCTGTTCCTGCTGCTGCTCCTGCTCCTACTCTCCTTCTCCAGGAGGGTGGTGAGAGCCTGGCCCAGGCTGCCCAGGGAGGTGGTGGAAGCCTCCTGGCTGGAGGTGTTTGCAGCCAGGCTGGAGGTGGCTGTGAGCAACCTGCTGTGGTGTGAGGTGTCCCTGCCCATGGCAGGGGGCTGGGGCTGGCTGAGCCTGGAGCTCCCTTCCAGCCTGGGCCATGCTGTGATTCTTGATGCTCAGCAGCAGGGAGCCTCTTCTCCAGGAGGAGTTGTTTTTCCCCTCATCTGTTTCCAGTTGAAATCAATAGAACCCAGGAAGCCTCTGCCCAAGATGCATCTGCCAGTGGCTAGTGAGAGTTTGCAGAGCTGTCTTCAGTGAGCCCTGCTTGCATCCCTGAGATGAGCAGTCCCAGGAGCACTTCTGCCCTGGCAGTGATTAAAACTGACAAATGTTGGAGCTTAGGAAGCAAGGGAGGAGGTGTGGGGGGGAAGCTTTTCAGAAGGGAAGGAGTCTGGATGTGAGCTGTTTGGGAAATAAGCTGCAGAATTTACAGCAATCTGCTCATGAGCACAGGCAGCTCCACGGCTAAGCCTCTCCCTGCAGTGAGAGTGGCTCCAGTTGTGTAGCTGCTGCTTTGATGTGCAAATACAAACCCAGGCAGGCACTGAGCAGCCAGAGGCTTTGCAGACCGTGCAAGTAGCTCCCCTGGCTCTGAGCAGAGCTCCCAAGCTCCCTGCAAGTGGAAGAGGTTCTGTGGGTGATTGAGGAGCCTTCCTGAATGGCTCTGAGGTAGAAGGTGTGGGGAAGGGATTGTGCCCCTGGACTCAGCACTGGGGAGGCTGCACTTCCAATGCTGGGTTCAGTTCTGGGGACCCTCACTGCAAGAAGGACCTTGAGGAGCTGGAGCAGGGCCAGAGAAGGGCAAGAAAGGTGGGGAAGGGTCTGAAGAAGAGGGCAGGGGAACAGCTGAGGGTGTCACTGCAGTGAGAGTGGCTCCAGATGTGTAGCTGCTGCTTTGATGTGCAAATACAAACCCAGGCAGGCACTGAGCAGCCAGAGGCTTTGCAGACCATGCAAGCAGCTCCCCTGGCTCTGAGCAGAGAGGGCTGAGCTAACAGAGCTCCCAAGCTCCCTGCAAGTGGAAGAGGTTCTGTGGGTGATTGAGGAGCCTTCCTGAATGGCTCTGAGGTAGAAGGTGTGGGGAAGGGATTTGTGCCCCTGGACTCAGCACTGGGGAGGCTGCACTTCCAATACTGGGTTCAGTTCTGGGGACCCTCACTGCAAGAAGGACCTTGAGGAGCTGGAGCAGGGCCAGAGAAGGGCAAGAAAGGTGGGGAAGGGTCTGGAGAAGAGGGCTGGGGAGGAGCAGCTGAGGGAGCTGGGGGTGGGGAGTGTGGAGCAGAGGAGGCTGAGGGAGACCTCCTTGCTCTCTGCAGCTCCCTGAGAGGAGGCTGTGATGAGGAAGGGGTTGGGCTCTACTCCCTTGTTTCAGGTGATAGAAGCAGAGGCAATGTCCTGAAGCTGCCCCAGGGGAGGCTCAGGTTGGAGAGGAGGAAGAATTTCTTTGCTGCCAGAGTGGTCAGGGCTTGGCAGAGGCTGCCCAGGGAGGTGGTGGAGCATCTCACAAGGATGTTACGGGAGACAGTGCCAAAAGCCTTACTAAGGCCAAGGGGGACTGCACCCCCTGGGCTCCCTGCATCTACCCAGGCAGCTGTGGCAGCCCACTGGTGCTCATTGGTGAGTGCCTAACTGGGCACCTCTCAGTCCCCTCCCTGCCCAATCTCTCTGCTCTTTGCCCTTTCTGGTGGATTTCCACCACCAGCCTCTTCAGTGCTGCTCCCAAACTCTTTCCCCTTCTCTTTGCCCCTTCAGAGCTGCTTGCAGGATTCTGGTGTGTTGGGTTTTTTTTTTGCCTCCCATCCCATCACTTCTCATCCCAGTGGAAGGTGATCTGCTTCTGCTGGGATTCAACCTGATTAATCACTCTGCTCACACCATTGATTTCCCCAGCTGCTGCCAGGGTAATTAAAAGGAGAGCACAGACACAACAGAGCAGCACTCTCTCAGCAGAGGCAACTCTCTTTATCTATTATTAATCCACTTGCACATTTCACTTTGGATTTAGCCTCTCTGTCAGGTCTCAGAGCTCCTCTGCCAAGCAGTGGGCCTCGTGGAGCCTGCCCCTGGAAGTGCTCTTTGGTTGGAGTGCTGCAAAGGAGATGTGGGAGGGGAGGAAAAAGTCAATCAGCTTCCAGAGAAATTGCTGCTGGGGCTGGAGGGCTGCTCCCTGGAGGGCTGCTCCCTGGAGGGCAGTTTGCTAGGGGGATTTGGACATCTAAATCCAGCTGGGGGCCAGGCATAAGTGGTGCTGCTCAGGGCTCAGTGTTGGGACCTCTTCTGTTTATCACAGGATCCCAGGCTCAGAGGATGTCAGGGGTTGGAAGGGAGCTCTGGAGAGCTTCCAGCCCAAGCTCCCTGGCAGAGCAGGAGCAGAGGATCCAGCCCAGGGCACACAGAACACAGCCAGCCAGGGCTGCAGAGGCTCCACAGAAGGAGACTCCACAACCTCTCTGGGCAGCCTGCTCCAGGCCTCTGGCAGCCTCCCAGCCAAGAAGTTGCTCCTGATGCTGAGCTGGAAGCTCCTGGGCTGCACTTTCCATCCCTTGCCCCTTGGCCTGTGCCAGGGCACAGTGAGCAAAGGCTGTCCCTGTGCCTCCCTTCCTGCCCCCCAGCCCTCAGCTCCTGAGAGCCATTGCTCAGCTCCCTCTCAGCCTTCTGCTCTCCACACTCAGCACCCCCAGGGCTCTCAGCCTCTCCTCCCCAGGCAGTGCTGCAGTCCCTTCAGCAGCCTTGCAGCCTGCCTTGGCCTCTCTGCAGCAGCTCCCTGTCCCTCCTGAGCTGGGCAGCCCGGAGCTGGATGCAGTCTTCCAGGTTTGGTTGATGGTTGGAATTCCTGACCTGGGAGGTGTTCTCCAAGCTGAGTGATTCCCTGCTTCTATTCCACAGTCAGGCTACAAAGGTGCTCCATGTAGAGAGCCAGCAGACTGGCAGCATCCTGTAGCTTCCTCCTTGTTTAAACCAAGCAGAGCAGCCAAGGGCAAGATATAGACTATAGACTGTAGAATTAACCAGGTTGGAAAAGACCTTAGAGATCATCCAGTCCAACCTCTCCCCCAGCACCATCTGATCAACTCAACCATGGCACCAAAGGCCTCATCCAGGCTCTTCCTAAACACCTCCAGGGATGGGGACTCCACCACCCCCCTGGGCAGCACATCCCAGTGGCCAATCTCTCTTGCTGGGAAGAATTTCTTCCTATCATCACATCCAACCTATGACCTAATACCTCACAGCTCCTAACAACTAAACCATGGCTCCAAGTGCCACAGCCAAGCCCCTCTTGAACACCTCCAGAAATGGGGACTCCACCACCTCCCTGGGCAGCTCATCCCAGTGGCCAATTCCTCTTGCTGGGAAGAACTTTCTCCTCATCTCCAGCCTAAACCTCCCCTGGCACAGCTTGAGACTGTGTCCTCTTGTTCTGCTGCTGGGGGCCTGGCAGAAGAGACCAACCCCCAGCTGGCTCCAACCTCCCTGCAGGGAGTTGCAGAGAGCAAGAAGGTCTCCCCTGAGCCTCCTCTTCTGCAGGCTAAGCAACCCCAGCTCCCTCAGCCTCTCCTCACAGGGCTGTGCCCCAGACCCCTCCCCAGCCCTGTGCCCCAGACCCCTCCCCAGCTTTGTTGCCCTTCTCTGGACACCTTCCAGCAGCTCAACCTCTTTCCTACCCTCAGGAGCCCAGAGCTGGACACAGGACTCAAGCTGTGGCCTCAGCAGTGCTGAGCACAGGGCACAAGGACTTCCCTGCTCCTGCTGGCCACACTCTGCCTGACCCAGGCCAGGCTGCCCTTGGCCTTCTTGGCCCCCTGGGTGCACTGCTGGCTCCTGTTCAGCTGCTCCCCACCAGCACCCCTCTCTGCCTGGCTGCCCCCAGCCTGCATGCAGTGCCTCACAACATGTGACAGGCCTGAGAGCATCACTCAGAGCTTCAGAGAGCTGCTGAACCCCTGGGATGAGAACACTTCCAGTAGGGGGGGGTGGGGGTGGAAAAAACCCCATGCATGAGATGACTCAAACACATTTTCAGACCTGGGGGAGCATTAATCATGAAGGCAATCTGAATGTCTGAACAGTGCTGTTCTTCAGGAAGGGCTTTTATTCAGGAGGGAGAGCTGAGCTGACCAATTGCTGCCTCTCACTCAGCAGCAGGCCAGAAGTGGAACCTTCTTGCTTTGGTTTCCTTGACTTTCCCTGCCTGGGCTGTTGCATTAATTCTTCTCTCTTCAGTTTTTGCTCTGCAGCCCTCTCTGTTCATGAATGAAACAGGAGGAGGCAGCAAGGAATAGCCTCCCCAGGCAGCCTTTGCAGCACAAGGGGGGAGTCTGTGGGGCTAGGGAGGGTGTTCACTGTGCTCAGGTGGGGTGGGAAGAGCAGGTCAGCAGAAAGGCTGAATTTGGCTCTTGGAATAGAATCACAGAGCTGTGTCTGTTGGGAGAGACTTCCAAGATCCCCCAGTCCAACCTTCAGCCCACCCCCACCATGGCCACCAAACCCTGGCCCCAGGTGCCATGGCCACAGCTTGCTGCAACCCCTCCAGCCATGGGGACTCCACCACCTCCCTGGGCAGCTCATCCCAGTGGCCAATTCCTCTTGCTGGGAAGAGCAGCTGAAGAGGAAGGCAAAAAAAACCCCTAAATAAAGCCACTTTTAACCCTGGATTCTCACACTGATTGGAGTTGTAGGCTGCTGTCAGCTTTAGACCATCAGATGTGGTTGGTTTCAGGAAAGGAAAAGCAAAAGCAAACACTTTTTCATAGAATCACAGAATCAAGAAGGTTGGAAAAGACCTCAGAGATCATCAAGTCCAACCTATGACCTAACCCCTGACGCCAGTGGCGTCCCCCAGGGAGCGGTGCTGGGCCCCATCCTCTTTAACATCTTCATTGATGATCTGGATGAGGGGGTTGAGTCAGGCATCAGCAAGTTTGCAGCTGACAGCAAGCTGGGGGCAGATGTTGGTCAGTTAGAGGGCAGAAGGGCTCTGCAGAGGGACCTCAACTGACTGGACAGATGGGCAGAGGCCAACAGGATGGCATTCAACAAGTCCCAGTGCCAGGGGCTGCACTTTGGCCACAGCAACCCCAGGCAGAGCTACAGGCTGGGGGCAGAGTGGCTGAGAGCTGCCAAACAGAGAGGGACCTGGGGGTGCTGATTGACAGCTGCCTGAACATGAGCCAGCAGTGTGCCCAGGGGGACAAGAGGGCCAAGGGCAGCCTGGCCTGCATTAGGAACAGTGTGGCCAGCAGGAGCAGGGAGGTCATTGTGCCCCTGTACTCTGCATTGGTTAGGTCACAGCTTGAGTCCTGTGTCCAGTTCTGGGCCCCTCAGTTTAAGAAGGACATTGAGAGACTTGAAGGTGTCCAGAGAAGGGCAACAAGGCTGGGGAGGGGTCTGGGGCACAGCCCTGTGAGGAGAGGCTGAGGGAGCTGGGATTGTTTAGCCTGGAGAAGAGAAGGATCAGAGGTGACCTCATTGCCCTCTACAACTACCTGAAAGGTGGTTGTAGCCAGGAAGGGGTTGGTCTCTTCTCTCTTGCAACCAGCACCAGAACAAGGGGACACAGTCTCAAGCTGTGCCAGGGGAGGTTTAGACTTGAGGTGAGGAGAAAGTTCTTCACCGAGCGAGTCGTTCATCATTGGAATGTGCTGCCCAGGGAGGTGGTGGAGTCCCCATCCCTGGAGGTGTTCCAGAGGGGATTGGATGTGGCACTTGGTGCCATGGTCTAGTTGTGAGGTCTGTTGGGACAGGTTGGACTCGATGATCCTTGGGGTCTCTTCCAACCTTAGTTATACTGTGAGACTGTGAGACTGTGAGACTGTGATACCTCCTAAACCATGGCTCCAAGAGCCACATCCAAGCCTTTCTTGAACACCTCCAGGGAAGGAGAATCCAACCATCTCGCTGGGCAGCTCATCCCAGTGGCCAATTCCTCTTGCTGGGAAGAACTTTCTCCTCCCCTCCAGCCTCAACCTCCCCTGGCACAGCTTGAGACTGTGTCCTCTTGTTCTGGTGCTGGGGGCCTGGCAGAAGAGACCAACCCCCAGCTGGCTCCAACCTCCCTGCAGGGAGTTGGAGAGAGCAATGAGGTCTCCCCTGAGCCTCCTCTTCTGCAGGCTCAGCTGGGGAGGAGCAGCTGCTGGAGCCGGGGGTGTTGAGCACGGAGCAGAGGAGGCTGAGGGAGACCTCCTGGCTCCCTGCAGCCCCCTGAGGGGAGGCTGGAGCGAGGTGGGGGCCAGCCCAGGCTGGGCTGGCAGTGCCTGTGTGAGGCAGGGCTGCTAAGCCAGGTGTGACTGGGCTGCAATTCTTTGCTTGCAGGTATTTATGAGCCGCCATTTCTTGCACTATTGTGGTGAGCCTACCCTGGATGTGAAGATTGCCTTTTGTCAGGTGTGTGTTCCTTACAGGTAAAACAAGGTACAGTATGCATTTGTACTTCCTTTCTTTTGCAGCTGCATCCCCACAGGGGCAGCACAGAATAGCAGTGAAAGGTTAGCAGCCCTGCTGGGAGGAGTTGATAAGCTGAGTGCAGACTGACCAAAGCAGAAGGCAGCATCCCCCTCCCCCCCCAAAACAACTTCCTTCCCTAAGTGCTTGGAAGTTCAGTTTCCAGTTTGGTCTTCATGGTTTTCATGTTGCTTCAGTAAAATGCCAGCTGATCTTCTGAGGGTTTCTTTCCCCTCCCCCCCCCCCCCCCAGGGAAATATCTTAGCTGAGCTTGCAGTCAGAAATAGAATCACTGAATGGGTTGGCTTGGAAGGGACCTCCAGGATCAGCCAGTTCCAACACCCCCTGCCATGGGCAGGGACACCTCCCACCAGCCCCAGCTTGCTCAAGGCCTCATCCAGCCTGGCCTTGAACACAGGGCATCACAGTATCACCAAGGATGGAAGAGACCTCAAAGATCATCAAGTCCAAGCCTCCAGGCAGGAGGCAGCCACAGCCTCCCTGGGCAGCCTGTGCCAGAGTCTCCCCAGCCTCACTGCCAACAATTTCGTCCTCATCTCCACTCTCAATCTCTCCTCTCCCAGCTCAAAGCCATTGTCCCCTGTCCACTCCCACTCCCAGCCCTTGCCCAGAGTCCCTCCCCAGCTCTCCTGGAGCCCTTCAGGTACTGGGAGGCTGCTCTGAGGTCTCCCTGGAGCTTCTCTTCTCCAGGCTGAACAGCCCCAGCTCTCCCAGCCTGGCCCCACAGGGGAGCTTCTGCAGCCTCTGATCATCTTCATGGCCTCTTTTAGACCCTCTCCAGCAGCTCCAGGTCCTTCCTGTGCTAGGGGCCCCTGAGTTGGAGGCAGTGCTGCAGGTGGGGGCTGAGCAGAGCAGAGCAGAGGGGCAGAATCCCCTCCCTGTGCTGCTGCTCTCCCTGCTCTGGCTGCAGCTCAGCACAGGGCTGGCTCTGGGCTGCCAGGGACCAGTGCTGGCTGCTGGGCACTTTGTCACCACCTGACCCCCCCAAGGCCTTCTCCTGCAGGCTGGATTTGTGTTTGGGATTGCTCCTTTTTCCTGGGAAGTCCAAACCATCTCAAACAAACTCTACTGACACTGCATGGTACAAAGAGAAGCTGGCAATCCCCTCTTGGGCATCCTGTGCACTTAACACCCTGCTCCAACCTTCCCTTCACTGCTGCTGGCAATCAGAGTCTCCTTTTATAGAACACAGAATTAACCAGGTTGGAAAAGACCTCAGAGATCAGCAAGTCCAACCTATCACCTAATCCCTAACACCTCCTGACAACAAAACCCTGGCTCCAAGTGCCACATCCAAGCCCTTCCTGAACCCCTCCAGGGATGGGGACTCCACCACCTCCCTGGGCAGCTCATCCCAGTGCCCAATCTCTCTGTCTGGGAAGAACTTTCTCCTTCCCTCCAGCCTGAACGTCCCCTGGCACAGCTTGAGACTGTGTCCTCTTGTTCTGCTGCTGGGGGCCTGGCAGAAGAGACCAACCCCCAGCTGGCTCCAACCTCCCTGCAGGGAGCTGCAGAGAGCAAGAAGGTCTCCCCTGAGCCTCCTCTTCTGCAGGCTAAGCAACCCCAGCTCCCTCAGCCTCTCCTCACAGGGCTGTGCCCCAGACCCCTCCCCAGCCTTGTGCCCCAGACCCCTCCCCAGCTTTGTTGCCCTTCTCTGGACACCTTCCAGCAGCTCAACCTCTTTCCTAGCCTCAGGAGCCCAGAGCTGGACACAGGACTCAAGCTGTGGCCTCAGCAGTGCTGAGCACAGGGCACAAGGACTTCCCTGCTCCTGCTGGCCACACTCTGCCTGACCCAGGCCAGGCTGCCCTTGGCCTTCTTGGTCCCCTGGGCACACTGCTGGCTCCTGTTCAGCTGCTCTCCCCCAGCACCCCCAGGTCCCTCTCTGCCTGGCTGCTCTCAGCCCCTCTGCCCCCAGCCTGTGGCACTGCCTGGGGTTGCTGTGGCCAAAGTGCAGCCCCTGGCACTTGGCTGTGTTCAATCTCCTGCCCTTGGCCTCTGCCCCTCTGCCCAGCCTGGCCAGGTCCCTCTGCAGAGCTCTGCTGCCCTCTCACAGCTCAGCTCCTGCCCCCAGCTTGCTGTCAGCTGCACATTCCCTGCTGATGGACTCCATCCCCTCCTCCAGATCATCAATGAAGATATTGATCAGGCTGGGGCCCAGCCCTGCTCCCTGGGGCACACCACTGGTGCCTGGCTGCCAGCTGGCTGTGGCACCATTCACCACCACTCTCTGGGCTCAGCCTCCAGCCAGTTCCTCACCCAGCTCAGAGCTGCTGTCCCAGCTAGGGGCTGCCAGCTTGGCCAGGAGTTTGCTGGGGGGGATGGAGGCAAAGGCCTTGCTGCACACCAGGCAGACTCCATCCACAGCCTGCCCCACATCCCCCAGGCAGTCCCCTGGGCATGGAAGGAGATCAGGTTGGAGAGACAGGACCTGCCCTGCCTGAATCCAAGAAGATTACTCTAATATCCAACCTAAACCTCTCCTGTTGCAACTTAGAAGCCATTTCCTCTTGTCATTGTTCTTAGGGAGCAGAGCCCAACCCCCACCTGGCTCCAGCCTCCCCTCAGGATGCTGCAGAGAGCACTGAGGTCTCCCCACTGCTTAAACACCCCCAGCTCCTTCAGCTGCTCCTCCCCAGGAGATTGAACACAGCCAGGTGCCAGGGGCTGCACTTTGGCCACAGCAACCCCAGGCAGTGCCACAGGCTGGGGGCAGAGGGGCTGAGAGCAGCCAGGCAGAGAGGGACCTGGGGGCGCTGGGGGAGAGCAGCTGAAGAGGAGCCAGCAGTGTGCCCAGGGGGCCAAGAAGGCCAAGGGCAGCCTGGCCTGGGTCAGGCAGAGTGTGGCCAGCAGGAGCAGGGAAGTCCTTGTGCCCTGTGCTCAGCACTGCTGAGGCCACAGCTTGAGTCCTGTGTCCAGCTCTGGGCTCCTGAGGGTAGGAAAGAGGTTGAGCTGCTGGAAGGTGTCCAGAGAAGGGCAACAAAGCTGGGGAGGGGTCTGGGGCACAAGGCTGGGGAGGGGTCTGGGGCACAGCCCTGTGAGGAGAGGCTGAGGGAGCTGGGGTTGCTTAGCCTGCAGAAGAGGAGGCTCAGGGGAGACCTTCTTGCTCTCTCCAGCTCCCTGCAGGGAGGTTGGAGCCAGCTGGGGGTTGGTCTCTTCTGCCAGGCCCCCAGCAGCAGAACAAGAGGACACAGTCTCAAGCTGTGCCAGGGGAGGTTTAGGCTGGAGGTGAGGAGAAAGTTCTTCCCAGCCTCTGGGATGTGCTACCCAGGGAGGTGGTGGTGTCCCCAGCCTTGGAGGTGTTCAGGAGGGGCTTGGCTGTGGCACTTGGTGCTATGGTTTAGCCATGAACTCTGTGGTGCCAGGTTGGACTTGATGATCTTTGGGGTCTCTTCCAACCTTGGTGATTCTGTGATTCTTTAATAAAGGTCTATCAATAGCTGAGGGCTGGGGGGTCAAGAGGGAGGGGACAGGCTGTGCTCAGTTGCACCCTGGCATATGACAAGGGGCAATGGATGGAAACTGCAGCTCAGGAGGTTCCAGCTCAGCATGAGGAGGAACTTCTTGACTGTGAGGGGCATGGAGCCCTGGAGCAGGCTGTCCAGAGAGGTTGTGGAGTCTCCTTCTCTGGAGCCTGTCAAGACCCATCTGGCTGTGTTCCTGTGTGCCCTGGGCTGGATTCTCTGCTCCTGCTCTGCCAGGGGGCTTGGGCTGGAAGCTCTCCAGGGGTCCCTTCCAACCCCTAAGATCCTGTGAGCCTCTGAAACCTCAGAAACTAAGTGCTCAGCAAGGTCACTTCCCTGTTGGTGGTGACCAGCTTTGACTGATGTCCTTTTAGACAGACAAAGGAATCTCCTCCCAATCTGCTTCCCATTGTTCCCAAAATTCAGCTTGGTTGTCCAGAGTCACACAACAGAGTTGACTGGGGGACGGGAGGGGGGGGAAGTATCTTGTGTAAATCAGAAGAGCAAGCAATGCACAGGCAGAGAGAGAGAGAAGTTTGGGGGTTGCTTCACCTCACAGATAGCACTTGGAAAAGCTTTGACTTCTGGTTTGCTCTCTGTGACCTCCTGAGAGGAGGTTGCAGTGAGGTGGGGGTTGGTCTCTTCACCAAGGCCAGGCTGGAGGTGGCTGTGAGCAAGCTGCTGTGGTGTGAGGTGTCCCTGCCCATGGCAGGGGGGTTGGGGCTGGCTGAGCCTTGAGCTCCCTTCCAACCCTGACCATTCTATGCTGCTCTGATCACCCAGTTCAACCCCCCTGGTGAAGCAGGGTCACACAGAGCAGCCTGCCCAGCATCTCAATGGCCAGGCAGGTTTGAAAGCCTCCACAGAAGGAGACTCCACAAGCTCTGTGGGCAGCCTGCTCCAGGGCTCCAACAGCCTCACCCCAGGCAGATCTTACCTGTGGCATCTGGCTGTGTACAGAGGAGCACTGGATTCCAGCCTGGAATTCTGGGGGCAGAATCAGCAGGAATGCACACAGCAGCAGCACAAGGCAGGAGCAAGAGCAAGCAGAGAGCAGGCAGTGGAGAGGAACTGTGCCACAAGGAGCAGCTGGGGAACTCAGCAGCTCGCTCTAATCAGTGGCTTTTTGTGGTGGCTTCCTGGGTGAAGGAGGGT
This sequence comes from Dryobates pubescens, assembly GCF_014839835.1. Lineage (NCBI taxonomy): Eukaryota > Metazoa > Chordata > Aves > Piciformes > Picidae > Dryobates > Dryobates pubescens. The sequence goes on from NC_071635.1 coordinate 16,072,132, forward strand.
TTGATGCACAGCCTTTGAGAGCATCTCTGGGAATTTGTGTGGAGCTGTGATGATGATGATGAGGAGGAGGAGCCTAAAATAGCAGGGATTTATAGTAGGAAATGAGGGCTGTTGGGCTGCTTCATCATTCTGCTGATGTCCCAGCGGCCCTGCTCGCTGTATTTTTAACCCTCCCTCCCCTTCCCCTTCCTTCTGCACACCAGGGATTTGGGAAACAAGTGGATGTGTCATACATTGCCAAACATTACAACATGAGCAAAAGCAAAGTGGACAACCAGTTCTACAGCGTGGAAGTAGGAGACTCGACCTTCACAGTCCTCAAGCGCTACCAGAACTTGAAACCCATCGGCTCTGGGGCTCAGGGAATCGTGTGGTAAGTCTCTTCTGCTTTGGGTTGTGGGGTTTGTTTGCTTTTGGGTGGGGTTTAAGCTGTTCCCAGAGTCCCAAAAGCCTGCCCCAGTGGGACAGATTTAGACTGCCTTCACTCTCCCTTTTTCCCCACCCCACCCCCCCAGAAGGGGAAAGGAAATTAGGCAGGAGGAGAAAAGAGTGGGGAAAATCAAGGAGCAATGAGGCCAAGACCTCTAGGGTCATTGAGGCCAAGACCTCTAGGATCATTGAGGCCAAGAACTCTAGGGTCACTGAGTCCAAGATCTCTAGGGTCATTGGGTCCAAGATCTCTAGGGTCATTGGGTCCAAGATCTCTAGGGTCATTGAGTCCGAGATCTCTAGGATCATTGAGTCCAAGATCTCTAGGGTCACTGCATCCAAGGCCTCTAGGATCATTGAGTCCAAGATCTCTAGGGTCATTGAGTCCAAGATCTCTAGGGTCACTGCATCCAAGGCCTCTAGGATCATTGAGTCCAAGATCTCTAGGATCATTGAGTCCAAGATCTCTAGGGTCACTGCATCCAAGGCCTCTAGGATCATTGAGTCCAAGATCTCTAGGGTCATTGGGTCCAAGATCTCTAGGGTCATTGAGTCCAAGATCTCTAGGGTCATTGAGGCCAAGACCTCTAGGATCATTGAGTCCAAGATCTCTAGGGTCACTGCATCCAAGGCCTCTAGGATCATTGAGTCCAAGATCTCTAGGGTCATTGGGTCCAAGACCTCTAGGATCATTGAGTCCAAGACCTCTAGGATCATTGAGTCCAAGGCCTCTAGGATCATTGAGTCCAAGACCTCTAGGGTCACTGAGTCCAAGATCTCTAGGGTCATTGAGTCCAAGACCTCTAGGGTCATTGAGGCCAAGACCTCTAGGGTCATTGAGGCCAAGATCTCTAGGGTCACTGAGTCCAAGACCTCTAGGATCATTGAGTCCAAGACCTCTAGGATCACTGAGTCCAAGATCTCTAGGCTCACTGAGTTCAAGATCTCTAGGATCACTGAGTCCAAGATCTCTAGGCTCACTGAGTTCAAGATCTCTAGGATCATTGAGTCCAAGACCTCTAGGATAGAATAGAATAGAATAGAATAGAATAGAATAGAATAGAATAGAATAGAATAGAATAGAATAGAATAGAATAGAATAGACCAGGTTGGAAGAGACCTTCAAGATCATCAAGTCCAACCTATCACCCAACACCACCTAATCAACTAAACCATGCAACCAAGCACCCTATCAATTCTCCTCCTGAGCACCTCCAGTGATGGTGACTCCACCATCTCCTCACTGAGTCCAAGACCTCTAGGATCATTGAGTCCAAGGCTTCTAGGATCATTGAGTCCAAGACTTCTAGGATCATTGAGTCCAAGACTTCTAGGATCATTGGGTCCAAGATCTCTAGGGTCACTGAGTCCAAGATCTCTAGGATCATTGGGTCCAAGATCTCTAGGGTCATTGAGTCCAAGATCTCTAGGATCATTGAGGCCAAGACCTCTAGGATCATTGAGGCCAAGACCTCTAGGGTCATTGAGTCCAAGACCTCTAGGGTCATTGAGTCCAAGATCTCTAGGGTCATTGAGTCCAAGACCTCTAGGATCATTGAGTCCAAGAACTCTAGGGTCACTGAGTCCAAGATCTCTAGGATCATTGAGTCCAAGATCTCTAGGGTCACTGCATCCAAGGCCTCTAGGATCATTGAGTCCAAGATCTCTAGGGTCATTGGGTCCAAGATCTCTAGGGTCATTGAGTCCAAGATCTCTAGGATCATTGAGGCCAAGACCTCTAGGGTCATTGAGGCCAAGACCTCTAGGATCATTGAGTCCAAGATCTCTAGGGTCATTGGGTCCAAGATCTCTAGGGTCATTGAGTCCAAGATCTCTAGGATCATTGAGTCCAAGAACTCTAGGGTCACTGAGTCCAAGATCTCTAGGGTCATTGGGTCCAAGACCTCTAGGATCATTGAGTCCAAGACCTCTAGGATCATTGAGTCCAAGATCTCTAGGGTCATTGGGTCCAAGATCTCTAGGGTCATTGAGTCCAAGATCTCTAGGATCATTGAGTCCAAGATCTCTAGGGTCACTGAGTCCAAGATCTCTAGGGTCATTGGGTCCAAGACCTCTAGGATCATTGAGTCCAAGACCTCTAGGATCATTGAGTCCAAGACCTCTAGGATCATTGAGTCCAAGATCTCTAGGGTCATTGGGTCCAAGACCTCTAGGATCATTGAGTCCAAGATCTCTAGGGTGACTGAGTCCAATATTTCTAGGATCATTGAGTCCAAGACCTCTAGGATAGAATGGAATGGAATGGAATGGAATGGAATGGAATGGAATGGAATGGAATGGAATAGAATAGAATAGAGTAGAATAGAATAGAATAGAATAGACCAGGTTGGAAGAGACCTTCAAGATCATCAAGTCCAACCTATCACCCAACACCACCTAATCAACTAAACCATACAACCAAGCACCCTATCAATTCTCCTCCTGAGCACCTCCAGTGATGGTGACTCCACCATCTCCTCACTGAGTCCAAGACCTCTAGGATCATTGAGTGCAAGGCTTCTAGGACACTGAGTCCAAGACTTCTAGGATCATTGAGTCCAAGATCTCTAGGATCATTGAGTCCAAGATCTCTAGGATCATTGAGTCCAAGATCTCTAGGGTCATTGGGTCCAAGATCTCTAGGGCCACTGAGTCCAAGATCTCTAGGATCATTGAGGCCAAGACCTCTAGGGTCATTGAGTCCAAGATCTCTAGGGTGACTGAGTTCAAGACCTCTAGGATCATTGAGTCCAAGATCTCTAGGGTGACTGAGTTCAAGACCTCTAGGATCATTGAGTCCAAGAACTCTAGGCTCTTTGAGTCCAATATCTCTAGGATCATTGAGTCCAAGACCTCTAGGATAGAATAGAATGGAATGGAATGGAATGGAATGGAATGGAATAGAATAGAATAGAATAGAATAGGAGTGAACCAGGTTGGAAGAGACCTTCAAGATCATCAAGTCCAACCTATCATCCAACACCACCTAATCAACTAAACCATGCAACCAAGCACCCTATCAAGTCTCCTCCTGAGCACCTCCAGTGATGGTGAATCCACCACCTCTTCATTGAGTCCAAGACCTCTAGGATCATTGAGTCCAAGATCTCTAGGGTCACCGAGTCCAAGATCTCTAGGGTCACCGAGTCCAAGATCTCTAGGGTCACCGAGTCCAAGGCCTCTAGGATCATTGAGTCCAATATCTCTAGGATCATTGAGTCCAAGACCTCTAGGGTCATTGAGTCCAATATCTCTAGGATCATTGAGTCCAATGCCTCTAGGATCATTGAGTCCAAGGCCTCTAGGATCATTGAGTCCAAGGCCTCTAGGGTCATTGAGTCCAAGGCCTCTAGGGTCACTGAGTCCAACCATGAACCCAACACCACTATGGCCACTAAACCATGTCCCCAAGTGCCATGGCCACACTTTTCTTGAACCCCTCCAGGGATGGGGACTCCACCACCTCCCTGGGCAGCCTGTTCCAATGCCTGGCCACTTGCTTTCACATGATTCTTTGGGCTTTCTCCTGTGGTGCTGCTCTTCAATGCATGTATTCAGTTAGCCATTGCTCACCATCTGATGAACATCTGGAGCAGCACATTCTGCTTTACTGTTCTAATGTGTCTGTGTCCTGACTATTCAGAAAGTCAGCCTGGGGAAGAGAAGGCTCCAGGGGGAGACCTCAGAGCAGACTTCCAGTGCCTGAAGGGCTCCAGGAGGGCTGGAGAGGGACTCTGGACAAGGGCTGGGAGTGCCAGGCTGAGGAACAATGGTTTTGAGCTGGGAGAGGAGAGACTGATCTCACTCTGCCCCTCTGCTCTGCTCAGCCCCCACCTGCAGCACTGCCTCCAGCACAAGAAGGACCTGGAGCTGCTGGAGTGGGTCCAGAGGAGGCCACCAAGATGATCACAGGGCTGGAGAACCTCCCCTGTGGGGCCAGGCTGGGAGAGTTGGGGCTGTTCAGCCTGGAGGAGAGAAGTCTTCAGGGAGACCTCAGAGCAACCTTCCAGTCTCTGAAGGGCTCCAGGAGAGCTGGAGAGGGACTTTGGACAAGGGCTGGGAGTGGGAATGGACAAGGGACAATGGCTTTGAGCTGGGAGAGGAGAGACTGAGAGTGGAGATGAGGAAGACATTGTTGAGAGTGAGCCTAGGGAGACTCTGGCACAGGTTGCCCAGGGAGGCTGTGGCTGAGCCCTCCTGGAGGTGTCCGAGGCCAGGTTGGATGAGACCTTGAGCAAGCTGGGGCTGGTGGGAGGTGTCCCTGCCCATGGCAGGGGGCTGGAGCTGGATGAGCTTTCAGGTCCCTTCCAACCCAACCCCATTCTCTGCTTCTCCCAGGTTTATTTGGCATCTGGATCAGCAGCAGGTGAACTTTAAGGTGCTGAGACAATGCCAGTGGGAAGAGCAAAGGTTGGGTTTGTCAGAACATGGAGTGAAGCTGGTCAGGTGGTGCTCTTAGAACTTGGATAGTCATTGCTCAGAGACTCTGGCTAGTAGTGCTCAGAGACAGTCTGCTTGGAGAAGGGGTGGGAGGAGGAGGCAATGTCTAGCAGTGCTCTTGCTTGATGACTCAGGGTGGATGTGGAGGAAGCTGCTGTTAGGATGCCAGGGAACAGCTGCCATATGCCAGACTAATGTGTCTGAAAGAGGAGAGGAGCTAATTGGCTTTCAGAACAAGCAGCCTCTGTTTCAGGGTTGCTTTGCTTCTTGCCACTCCTTCTACCTGCTGCTAGTACCTTCATGGTACCTGGGAAAGAAAGCAAAAACCATAGAAGCAGAGAATGATCAGGGCTAGAAGGGAGCTCCCAAAGCTCATCCAGTCCAACCCCCCTGCACTCAGCAGGGACATCCTCCACTAGATCAGAGCCCTGTCCAGCTCACCTTGAATATCTCCATGGATTGGGGCCCCATCCATCTCCCTGGGCAACCCATTCCAGTGTTCCAACCACCCTTAAGGTAAAGAACTTGTTCTCAACATCCAACCTAAATCAGCCATTCTCCAGCTCAAAGCCATTGCCCCTGCTCCTGTCCCTGCAAACAGTCTCTCTCCATCCTTCTTGTAGCTCCTTTCAGGTACTGGCAGGCTGCTGTTAGGTCTCCCTGGAGACTTCTCCTCTCCAGGCTGAACACCCATAGCTCCCTCAGCCTCTCCCCATAGCAGAGGTGCTCCAGCCCCTGAGCACCCCCTGAGAGGGGATTTACTAAATCTTTATCAATAGCTGAGGGCTGGGGGGCAAGAGGGAGGGGACAGGCTCTGCTCAGTGGCACCCTGGCTTAGGACAAGGGGCAATGGATATAAACTCCAGCACAGGAGGTCCCAGCTCAACATCAGGAGGAACTTCTTGGCTGGGAGGCTGCCAGAGGCCTGGAGCAGGCTGCCCAGAGAGGTTGTGGAGTCTCCTTCTGTGGAGCCTCTGCAGCCCTGGCTGGCTGTGTTCTGTGTGCCCTGGGCTGGATCCTCTGCTCCTGCTCTGCCAGGGGGTTAGACTGGAAGCTCTCCAGAGCTCCCTTCCAACCCCTAATAACCTGTGAGCCTGCAGCAGTGTGCCCAGGTGGCCAAGAAGGCCAAGGGCAGCCTGGCCTGGGTCAGGCAGAGTGTGGCCAGCAGGAGCAGGGAAGTCCTTGTGCCCTGTGCTCAGCACTGCTGAGGCCACAGCTTGAGTCCTGTGTCCAGTTCTGGGCTCCTCAGGTTAAGACAGATGTTGAGGTACTTGAAGGTGTCCAGAGAAGGGCAACAAGGCTGGGGAGGGGTCTGGGGCACAAGGCTGGGGAGGGGTCTGGGGCACAGCCCTGTGAGGAGAGGCTGAGGGAGCTGGGGTTGCTTAGCCTGCAGAAGAGGAGGCTCAGGGGAGACCTTCTTGCTCTCTGCAACTCCCTGCAGGGAGGTTGGAGCCAGCTGGGGGTTGGTCTCTTCTGCCAGGCCCCCAGCAGCAGAACAAGAGGACACAGTCTCAAGCTGTGCCAGGGGAGGTTTAGGCTTGGTCTTAGCAAGACGTTCTTCACAGGAAGAGTGATTGGCCACTGGGATGAGCTGCCCAGGGAGGTGGCGGAGTCCCCATCCCTGGAGGTGTTTAGGAAGAGCCTGGATGAGGCCCTTGGTGCCATGGTTGAGTTGCTCAGATGGTGCTGGGGGAGAGGTTGGACTGGATGCTCTCAAAGGTCTTTTCTAGCCTGGTTAATTCTCTTCTCCTCTCCTCTCCTCTCCTCTCCTCTCCTCTCCTCTCCTCTCCTCTCCTCTCCTCTCCTCTCCTCTCCTCTCCTCTCCTCTCCTCTCCTCTCCTCTCCTCTCTTCTCTTCTCTTCTCTTCTCCTCTCCTCTCCTCTCCTCTCCTCTCCTCTCCTCTCCTCTCCTCTCCTCTCCTCTCCTCTCCTCTCCTCTCCTCTCCTCTCCTCTCCTCTCCTCTCCTCTCCTCTCCTCTCCTCTCCTCTCCTCTCCTCTCCTCTCTTCTCTTCTCTTCTCTTCTCTTCTCTTCTCTTCTCTTCTCTTCTCTTCTCTTCTCTTCTCTTCTCTTCTCTTCTCTTCTCTTCTCTCTTCTCCTCTCCTCTCCTCTCCTCTCCTCTCCTCTCCTCTCCTCTCCTCTCCTCTCCTCTCTTCTCTTCTCTTCTCTTCTCTTCTCTTCTCTTCTCTTCTCTTCTCTTCTCTTCTCTTCTCTTCTCTTCTCTTCTCTTCTCTTCTCTTCTCTTCTCTTCTCTTCTCTTCTCTTCTCTTCTCTTCTCTTCTCTTCTCTTCTCTTCTCTTCTCTTCTCTTCTCAACAGTGGTAAAAGCCACAGGAGAGAGCAGCTGGTAGCTTTTAGGGATAACCTTTTTACCCTGCCCATTCTTTTTCTTCCCTTCCATGATTACCCCGTTGCAAATGAAGGCTTTGCTGCCAGGGCCTTCCCTAGGGCTGGGATAAATCTTCCTTTTAAACTCCATCAGTTGAGAAGTGCAGCAGGCAAAGGCTGTGAAGCTGACAGCTTTTGTTCTCTTTGTCAGGCAAGCCAGCAGGGCTGTCAAACCCTGGCTGTGAGGCAGCTAGGCAAGAGAGTAGCTGCTTTCTCTTACAGGTTGGGGGATCCAAACATGCCAGGTTTGCCACCTGGCTGAGGGGTTGGATGTGCTGGGTGCTCAGCTTCTGCCAGCTGCACAGACTCTGCTTGCTCTCTCTCTCTGTTTCCTGAGTCCTGTAACTGGCTCCAGGGCTTGCTCCCTGGAGCAAGGGCAGGGACTTGCTGGAGAGGGGGACAGCAAAGGGTTCCAAAGCTGCTGAGGGCACTGCAACACCTGTGGTGAGGAAAGGCTATCACAGAACCAATCAGCCAGGTTGGAAGAGGCCTCAGAGATCATCAATCCAACCTATCAGCCAGCCCTGTCTAATCACCAGACCATGGCACTAGAAGCCTCAGCCAGGCTTTTCTTGAACACCTCCAGAGACAGCAACCCCACCACCTCCCTGGGCAGCTCATCCCAATGGCCAATCACTCTTTCTGGGAAGAGCTTCTTGCTAAGACCATGCCTAAACCTCCCCTGGCACAGCTTGAGACTGTGTCCTCTTGTTCTGGTGCTGGGGGCCTGGGAGAAGAGACCAACCCCCAGCTGGCTCCAACCTCCCTGCAGGGAGTTGCAGAGAGCAAGAAGGTCTCCCCTGAGCCTCCTCTTCTGCAGGCTAAGCAACCCCAGCTCCCTCAGCCTCTCCTCACAGGGCTGTGCCCCAGACCCCTCCCCAGCCCTGTGCCCCAGACCCCTCCCCAGCCTTGTGCCCCAGCCCCCTCCCCAACTTTGTTGCCCTTCTCTGGACACCTTCCAGCAGCTCAACCTCTTTCCTACCCTCAGGAGCCCAGAACTGGACACAGGACTCAAGCTGTGGCCTCAGCAGTGCTGAGCACAGGGCACAAGGACTTCCCTGCTCCTGCTGGCCACACTCTGCCTGACCCAGGCCAGGCTGCCCTTGGCCTTCTTGGCCCCCTGGGCACACTGCTGGCTCATGTTTAGGCAGCTGTCAATCAGCACCCCCAGGTCCCTCTCTGCCTGGCTGCTCTCAGCCCCTCTGCCCCCAGCCTGTAGCTCTGCCTGGGGTTGCTGTGGCCAAAGTGCAGCCCCTGGCACTGGGACTTGTTGAATGCCATCCTGTTGGCCTCTGCCCATCTGCCCAGCCTGGCCAGGTCCCTCTGCAGAGCCCTTCTGCCCTCTAACAGCTCAGCTCCTGCCCCCAGCTTGCTGTCATCTACAAACTTACTAATGGTGGACTCAATCTTGTGTGTACAGAGAATGAGTTCTGCTCCAGGCTCTGCTGGGGCTGTTGAGGATGACCTCAACATTAGCACTCATGTGAAGGGTGCCTCTGAAAGCTGCCCCCTCTCTCTTTGGTGCTGGAGTCCTCAGCACTAAACCAAGCTTGGTTTAAGGAGGTCAGTGTCAGCTTTCCTCCCTCTTGCTGTGCTGGGGTGAAGGAAATGAGGCAAAATGCTAACACCAGTGGCAAAACTGCCTGGGGTAGAAGGATCAAGTCATGCAGCTATGAATAGCTGTGGTTCCTCCTGAACAGGGGCAGCTGCAGCCCTTCTGGAGCAAGGCCAAGAGGACTACAGTTTAGAATCACAGAATTGTTAGGGCTGGGAGAGGCCTCAAGGATCATCTGGTTCCAACCCCCCCCCTGCCAGGGTTTCTCCCTGTGGAGAGCAGGTGTAGTGGTAAGGAGCTTTTCAGAAGGATTGTCACAGAGTACTTTGGGCTGGAAAAGGTCTTGAAATCAAAGAATGATAGAATGGTTGGGGTTGGAAAAGACCTCCAAGATCACCCAGTCCAACCAGCAACCCAACCCCTCCATGGCCACCAAACCCTGGCCCCAGGTGCCATGGCCACAGCTTGCTGCAACCCCTCCAGCCATGGGGACTCCACCACCTCCCTGGGCAGCCTCTGCCAAGCCCTGACCACTCTGGCAGCAAAGAGATCCTTCCTCCTCTCCAACCTACCCCTCCCCTGGCACAATTTCAGGCCATCTCCCCTCCTCACCTGAGCCTAGGGAGCAGAGCCCAACCCCCACCTCAATGCAACCTCCTCTCAGGGAGCTGTAGAGAGCAAGGAGGTCTCCCTCAGCCTCCTCTGCTCCCCATGTTAAACCTCATACAATTCACCTCAGCCCATCCAACCACCCTGTCCTTCCTACCCTCAAGCAGCTCAACATTCCCCCCCAGTTCAGACCTTCCACTCCAACCATTCTCTAACTCTGCCAAGGCTGGGGCCAAACCATGGCCCTCAGCACCACATCTCTACCTCTTGGAACCACCCCCCCAGGGATGGGCATTCAGCCACCTCCCTGGGCAGCCTGTGCTAGTTGCACATCCAGAGATCACAGTCTCACAGTCTCACAGTCTCACAGTATCACTAAGGTTGGAAGAGACCCCAAGGATCGTCAAGTCCAAGCTGTCTCCACAGACCTCATGACTAGACCATGGCACCAAGTGCCACATCCAATCCCCTCCTGAACACCTCCAGGGATGGGGACTCCACCACCTCCCTGGGCAGCTCATCCCAATGACCAATGACTCTCTCAGTGAAGAACTTTCTCCTCCCCTCCAGCCTAAACCTCCCCTGGCACAGCTTGAGACTGTGTCCTCTTGTTCTGCTGCTGGGGGCCTGGGAGAAGAGCCCAACCCCCAGCTGGCTCCAACCTCCCTGCAGGGAGCTGCAGAGAGCAAGAAGGTCTCCCCTGAGCCTCCTCTTCTGCAGGCTAAGCAACCCCAGCTCCCTCAGCCTCTCCTCACAGGGCTGTGCCCCAGACCCCTCCCCAGCCTTGTGCCCCAGACCCCTCCCCAGCCTTGTTGCCCTTCTCTGGACACCTTCAAGTCTCTCAATGTCCTTCCTAAACTGAGGGGCCCAGAACTGGACACAGGACTCAAGCTGTGGCCTAACCAATGCAGAGTCCAGGGGCACAAGGACTTCCCTGCTCCTGCTGGCCACACTGTTCCTGATGCAGGCCAGGATGCCCTTGGCCCTCTTGTCCCCCTTGGCACACTGCTGGCTCATGTTCAGGCAGCTGTCAATCAGCACCCCCAGGTCCCTTTCTGCCTGGCTGCTCTCAGCCACTCTGCCCCCAGCCTGTGGCACTGCCTGGGGTTGCTGTGGCCAAAGTGCAGCCCCTGGCACTAGGACTTGTTGAATGCCATCCTGTTGGCCTCTGCCCATCTGTCCAGTCGGTCCAGGTCCCTCTGCAGAGCCCTTCTGCCCTCTACCTGACCAACATCTGCCCCCAGCTTGCTGTCAGCTGCACATTTGCTGCTAACTGACTCCATCCCCTCCTCCAGATCATCAATGAAGATGTTAAAGAGCACAGGGCCCAGCCCTGCTCCCTGGGGCACAGCACTGGTGCCTGGCTGCCAGCTGGCTGTGGCACCATTCACCACCACTCTCTGGGCTCAGCCTCCAGCCAGTTCCTCACCCAGCTCAGAGCTGCTGTCCCAGCCAGGGGCTGACAGCTTGGCCAGGAGCTTGCTGTGGGGGATGGTGTCAAAGGCCCTGCTGAAGTCCAGGTAGACCACATCCACAGCCTGCCCCACATCCACCAGGCACTCACCTGAGCATAGAAGGACCTCAGGTTGGTCAGGCAGGATCTGCCCTTCCTAAATCCATGCTGGCTGGACCTGAGCCCTTGGCCATCCTTCAGGTGCAGTTATTGCCCCCAGGATAATCTGCTCCATCACTTTCCCTGGCACTGAGCTCAGGCTGCCAGGCCTGGAGCTTCCAGGTTCCTCCATCCATCCCTTCTTGTGGATGGGGACCACCTTGGCCAGTTTCCAGTCATCTGGAACGTCTCCAGTGAGCCAGGACTGGAGGCAAATGATGGAGAGCAGCTTGGCAGCTCATCTGCCAGCTCTCTCAGCACCCTGGGATGGATCCCATCCGATCCCATGGACTTGTGAGTGTCCAAGTGGCTCAGCAGCTCCCCAACTAGAGATGTAGCAGAGGGTAAGAAACATGCTTAGTGTCCCTTGGCTGTCTACAACATGCAGTCAGGAGGCTTTCTAACTATAGAAGGCTGCATGCTGAGCTTGCTGCCAGTGTCCATTTCACAGCCTGCCCTGGGTTGCTGGTGCCTGGGATGCTGGTGCCTGGGATGCTGGTGCCTGGGAGCTTCCTTTCCTGTTTTGGGGGCTTCCATTGTGTCCTCTGAGAGCTAATAAAAGTACTACAACAGAGCAGTGGCTTGAGAAAGCATCTTGAAAAGGCTGTGTGTGCCCCATCCAGAGGAACCTGAGATCAAAGACTCTCAGAGATTGCTCTTTGCTTGAGTCTTTAGAGTCTCAGAACATCCTTTTGCCCCAGCCCTGAGCTGTAACTTCATTCAAGCAGTGAGCTGAAGCTTGTAAGAGCTGACCATCACCGTCTCCTATGGGCTCCCCTGAAGCACCAACCACCTTTTAAGGTGCCCAGAGCCCCCCTCAGAAAGCACCAAGGTAGATGTGCCTCTGTGTGCCAGGCCACTGCAGTGCCACCTGCTCCTCTTCAGCAGCAGCCAATGCCTGTTCCAGTCAGAGGCTCTCTCCAGTCCCTCTCTTCCCACAGCCAGGGAGGCATCAGAATTCCCACTCTGACAGCAGCCTTTCCTTCCTTCACATCCCTGCTGCAAGCCTCTTTAGGAACCACGGAATGGTCAGGGGTGGAAGGGAGCTCAAGGCTCAGCCAGCCCCAGCCCCCTGCCCTGGGCAGGGACACCTCACACCACAGCAGGTTGCTCACAGCCACCTCCAGCCTGGCTGCAAACACCTCCAGCCAGGAGGCTTCCACCACCTCCCTGGGCAGCCTGTGCCAGGCTCTCACCACCCTCCTGGCCAACAACTTCTTCCTCACAGCCAATCTCCAGCTCCCCACTTCTACTTCTGCTCCAGCCCCCCCACTCCTATCCCTCCCTCACCCCCTCCAAAGTCCCTCCCCAGCTTTCTTGGAGCCCCTTTCAGATACTGGAAGGCCACAACAGACAGTGTCTACTGAGATAGAAGCTTGGACATGAAACCAGGATGGTTTACTTTGCTTCTTGAGCTAGGTATGAAAAAAAGGATGCCTGATCCTTCAGGTGTGTGATAATAGAGCACTGATCTCACTCTGCCCCTCTGCTCTGCTCTGCTCTGCTCAGCCCCCACCTGCAGCACTGCCTCCAGCACAAGAAGGACCTGGAGCTGCTGGAGTGGGTCCAGAGGAGGCCATGGAGATGATCAGAGGGCTGCAGAAGCTCCCCTGTGGGGCCAGGCTGGGAGAGTTGGGGCTGTGCAGCCTGGAGGAGAGAAGGCTCCAGGCAGACCTCAGAGCAACCTTCCAGTACCTTAAGGGCTCCAGGAGAGCTGGGGAGGGACTCTGGACAAGGGCTGGGAGTGGGAAAGGACAAAGGACAATGGCTTTGAGCTGGGAGAGGAGAGACTGAGAGTGGAGATGAGGAAGGAATTGTTGGCAGTGAGGCTGGGGAGCCTCTGGCACAGGCTGCCCAGGGAGGCTGTGGCTGCCTCCTGCCTGGAGGTGTCCAAGGCCAGGCTGGATGAGGCCCTGAGCAAGCTGGGGCTGGTGGGAGGTGTCCCTGCCCGTGGCAGGGGGGTTGGCACTGCATGAGCTCTCAGGCCCCTTCCATCCCAAGCCCTTCTTTCAATCCCTGACTGATTACATCCTGAACTGGCACCCAGGCTGAGTGGTGAAAGAGGATCTGGGCTGGTGTGGCTCTGCCTAGAACTGAGTTTCATCTGCTTCCCTTTCTCTCCTGCCTTTTTCTTCTCCCTGCTGCAGTCATCAAAAGCTCTTTGCTAACGAGCTGTAATTACCTCCATCTCTTGGTAGCCAGGAATTTGCCTTGGCATCTGGCTTCCATTATTCATCTCTGCTAAAGAGCTTTGCTTCCAATGAGTTCCAGTTCAAAAAGGCAAGCTCTTTGTGGTTTCTTCACACTGGCTTCCAGTGTGCCAAGCTGGGCCATAAACACAATTCAGAGGCAGAGGCTTTCATTCACTGTGCTTTGGGTCTGTTCAGCTGTCAGCTGTGGTAGTAAACTGGGAGGGTTTTATTTTTGCTCCTGAGCTGGTGTGGCAATAGAATTATCACTTTAGTCCCAGCCCAGGGGGTGAATTGCAGCCTTTGGTACTCAAATGAGGGCCACTGGATGAATGGCAGAGCAAATTCTGAGCTGCTCAAGAGGTGCTGGGGGAGGGTGTGCAGAGAAAGGAGCAGCTTTAAGATGCAGATCCAGCCTCTGCCTGGAGCTGACTTTCAGGCTCAGCCTTCTCCTAGCACTTCCCAGGACCACACAGAACTGGAGATCTTGGAGCTGACTTCCAGGCTCAGCCTTTTCCTAGCAGTTCCCAGGACCACACAGAACTGGAGATCTTGGAGCTGACTTTCAGGCTCAGCCTTTTCCTAGCACTTCCCAGGACCACACAGAACTGGAGATCTTGGAGCTGACTTCCAGGCTCAGCCTTTCCCTAGCAGCTCCCAGGACCACACAGAACTGGAGATCTTGGAGCTGACTTTCAGGCTCAGCCTTTCCCTAGCAGCTCCCAGGACCACACAGAACTGGAGATCTTGGAGCTGACTTCCAGGCTCAGCCTTTCCCTAGCAGCTCCCAGGACCACACAGAACTGGAGATCTTGGAGCTGACTTCCAGGCTCAGCCTTTCCCTAGCAGCTCCCAGGACCACACAGAAGTGGAGATCTTGGAGCTGACTTTCAGGCTCAGCCTTTTCCTAGCAGTTCCCAGAACCACACAGAACTGGAGATCTTGGAGCTGACTTTCAGGCTCAGCTTTTTCCTAGCAGTTCCCAGAACCACACAGAAGTGGAGATCTTGGAGCTGACTTTCAGGCTCAGCCTTTCCCTAGCAGTTCCCAGAACCACACAGAAGTGGAGATCTTGGAGCTGACTTTCAGGCTCAGCCTTTCCCTAGCAGTTCCCAGGACCACACAGAATTATGGAGGCTGGAAGAGACCTCAGGGCTGTATGAGGAAGAGTGTGGCCAGCTGATCCAGGGAGGCTCTCCTCCCCCTCTGCTCTGCCCTGGTTAGACCTCACCTTGAGTGCTGCAATCAGTTTTGTGCTCAAGAAGGACAGTAAGAGAGATTGGCCACTGGGATGTGCTGCCCAGGGGGGTGGTGGAGTCCCCATCCCTGGAGGTGTTTAGGAAGAGCCTGGATGAGGCCTTTGGTGCCATGGTTGAGTTGATCAGATGGTGCTGGGGGAGAGGTTGGACTGGATGATCTCTAAGGTCTTTTCCAACCTGGTTAATTCTACAGTCTATAGTCTATATCTTGCCCTTGGCTGCTCTGCTTGGTTTAAACAAGGAGGAAGCTACAGGATGCTGCCAGTCTGCTGGCTCTCTACATGGAGCACCTTTGTAGCCTGACTGTGTGGAATAGAAGCAGGGAATCACTCAGCTTGGAGAACACCTCCCAGGTCAGGAATTCCAACCATCAACCAAACCTGGAAGACTGCATCCAGCTCCGGGCTGCCCAGCTCAGGAGGGACAGGGAGCTGCTGCAGAGAGGCCAAGGCAGGCTGCAAGGCTGCTGAAGGGACTGCAGCACTGCCTGGGGAGGAGAGGCTGAGAGCCCTGGGGGTGCTGAGTGTGGAGAGCAGAAGGCTGAGAGGGAGCTGAGCAATGGCTCTCAGGAGCTGAGGGCTGGGGGGCAGGAAGGGAGGCACAGGGACAGCCTCTGCTCACTGTGCCCTGGCACAGGCCAAGGGGCAAGGGATGGAAAGTGCAGCCCAGGAGCTTCCAGCTCAGCATCAGGAGCAACTTCTTGGCTGGGAGGCTGCCAGAGGCCTGGAGCAGGCTGCCCAGAGAGGTTGTGGAGTCTCCTTCTGTGGAGCCTCTGCAGCCCTGGCTGGCTGTGTTCTGTGTGCCCTGGGCTGGATCCTCTGCTCCTGCTCTGCCAGGGGGGTTGGACTAGATGGTGTCTTTGGGTCCCTTCCAACCCCTGACATCCTCTGAGCCTGTGGTCACCAAGTCCAGCCTGTGGCCCAACAGCACCACATGGACCAGACCATGCCCCTGAGTGCCACATCCTGGGACACAAGAGTTAATTCTCTGTGGAAGGAGGGGTTGAGAAGTAGAGGAGCATGCTGTCTGCTGCTGCTTTTGGCTTTCTGCTGCATCTGACCTTTGGATGGCTTCTTATTTTGCTTTTCCCCTCATTAGAAGCTGTCTTCTTTTTGCCCTAGCTCAGTGGGGAGGAAAAAAAGGCTACTGTAGGCTTGAGGCATCCAGTGAGACCCAGACAGGCCAGAGAGGTGGGAAGGGAGAACTGAAATCCAGCAAGGCAGAGGGTAGTGTCTGGCATCTGGGGCAGAGCAACCCCATGGAGCAGCAGAGGTTGGGGGCTGACCTGTTGGAGAGCAGCACAGAAGAGAGAGACCTGGAGTCCTGGTGGGCAGAAGGTTGACCATGGGGCAGCAGTCTGCCCTTGAAGGCCAAGGGCATCATTCAGATTGGCTGTGAGGAAGAAGTTGTTGGCCAGGAGGGTGGTGAGAGCCTGGCCCAGGCTGCCCAGGGAGGTGGTGGAAGCCTCCTGGCTGGAGGTGTTTGCAGCCAGGCTGGAGGTGGCTGTGAGCAACCTGCTGTGGTGTGAGGTGTCCCTGCCCATGGCAGGGGGCTGGGGCTGGCTGAGCCTTGAGCTCCCTTCCAGCCCTGCCAGCTCTGTGGTTCTATGATCCTGGGGTAGATTAGAAGGGCTGTGGTGAGCAGGTTGAGAGCGGTTCCACTTCTCCTCTTCTCTACCCTGCTGAGGTCACATCTGAAATATTGTGTCCAGTCCTGGGCCCCTCAGCTCCAGCAGGAGCTCAGGGAGATGCTTGAGAGAGTCCAGCCCAGAGGCACAGAGCTGCTGCAGCCAGGGGAACATCTCCCTGTGAGGCCAGGCTGAGGCAGCTGGGGCTGGGGGCTTGGAGCAGAGGAGCCTGAGGGTGACCTCCTTGCTGGGGATGAAGATGTGCAGGGCTGGAGCCAGGCTCTGCTCAGGGCTGGCCAAGGACAGCACCAGGGGCACTGGGGGCAAGCTGGAGCAGAGGAGGTGCCAGGGGAAGAGGAGGGAAAGCTTTGTCCCTGTGAGGCTGCTGGAGCCTGGAGCAGGCTGCCCAGAGAGGTTGTGGAGGCTGCTCTGGAGCCTTTCCAACCCCTCCTGGCTGTGCTCTGGGTGCCCTGCCCTGGGTGATGCTGCTCTGGCAGGGGGCTTGGGCTGGACTGGATGATCTCCAGATCTTCCAACCCCTAACATTCTGGGTCATTCTTCCAGATCCATAGCTGAGATCAATTCCAGCTCCCTGTGGAGCTGCTGGGCAGCACAGGATGAAACCCAAGGCCCTTTCCCTTTCCTCTGTGGCCAGGGAGGCCTGGAGTCCTCTGGTGACAGCAGCCTGGGCTGTGCTTTGGCTTGCCCTGCAGAAACAGCTGTGTTCATGGCAGCAGGAGCACAGCCCAGGCTGCAGCAAAGCACTGAGCAATGTTTTAGTCACCTCTTCCAGGGCTCTAAGCTCTTTAGCAGAGGGTTTCCCCTCCCACCGTTGGCTTTGCAGCCCCCCTTGCCTCTGCTCTCTGTGCCCCATCCCTCCCTGCCTCTCAGGCTGCTCCACAGCCCCTGCAGTGCTGGAGCAGATGCAGAGGCAAGCCCTGCCCTGCCAAGCCTTCTGAAAACAGCTCCCCACCAGGTCTGCAGGGTGCTGGCACTCAGCTCTGCACAGGCAGGGCCAGGCATGGCAGGGCTTGAGTGTAAGCTTGAGCCCACTGCCCTTGCTCCCTCACAGGGGCACAGCAACCCACCCCTGCTGCTCAGGGGAAGTGAGAGCACATCAGCCTCAGAGTACCATGGAATGGCTTAGGTTGGAAATCATCCACTCCAAGCCTCCTGCCATGGGCAGGGATGCTTCTCAACCAGCCCAGCTGGCTCAAGGCCTCATCCAGCCTGGCCTTCAGCACCTCTAGGGTCCTCATTGTCCAGGATTCCCATTTTCACCCCTGCTCCTCCCCAGCCTGGAGTGGTTCTTTTCCTCTGGGGGTTCCAGTGCATCCCCACAGCTCCCTAGCAAGGATCAAGTCATTCAGACTGCAGAAAGGAAATGTACTTCCAGAGGCTGTTTCCTGCCTGCAGTGAAGTTTCCTTCCTGAACCCTCTGCCTGCTAAGCCTTGCAGCCCATGCTTGGACTGGAAAGCTGGGAAGGAAGTGTTTGACACCAAAGAGCTTCCTGCAATAGGAGAGAAGCTCCTCAGGCATAAGCAGCTGAGGCTTGAGGGCAGAGTCTGCTGCTGCAGAAACTGCAGACCCACAGAGAGCCACAGAATGCATCAGGTTGGAAGACCCTCAGAGGTCATATTGTGCAACCCCAGCCCCCTGCAGTGGGCAGGGACATCTCCAGCTGGATCAGGCTGCTCAGAGCCCCAGCAAGTCAGACCTGGAATGTCTACAGAGATGGAGTCTCCACCATCTGCCTGGGCAGCCTGTGCCCAGCTTGCTCAGGGCCTCATCCAGCCTGGCCTTGAGCACCTCCAGGCAGGAGGCAGCCACAGCCTCCCTGGGCAGCCTGTGCCAGAGCTCCAAGCGCAATGCAGGTGGACTCTGCTCTCAGCTCCCACCAAGTGACTTTGAGTGACCTGGAATGGATTTGGGGAGCGGAACAGAGCTGCAGCCAAGCTCAGCACTCCCCTTGCACTCACTCAAAGGCATTGCCTGGTGTTCTGCCTGTGGGTTTCCCCTAGGAGGTCTGTGTTTTGCTCTAGCAGTGGGTTTGGGTGGCTGAGCTTCTGGCACTTACTTCTGCCAGGACAACTATCAGAGAATCATAGAATGGGTTGGATTGGAAGGGTCATCCAGTGCCACCCCCCTGCCATGGGCAGGGACACCTCACACCAGCCCCAGCTTGCTCAGAGCCTCATCCAGCCTGGCCTTCAACACCTCCAGGCAGGAGGCAGCCACAGCCTCCCTGGGCAGCCTGTGCCAGAGGCTCCCCAGCCTCACTCTCAACAGTTTCTTCCTCATCTCCACTCTCAGTCTCTCCTCTCCCAGCTCAAAGCCATTGTCCCTCACTATGACCACTCCAAGCCCTTGTCCAGAGTCCCTCTCCAGCTCTCCTGGAGCCCTTCAGGTACTGGCAGGCAGCTCTGAGGTCTGCCTGCAGGCTGCACAGCCCCAGCTCTCCCAGCCTGGCCCCACAGGGGAGGCTCTGCAGCCTCTGAGCATCTCTGTGGCCTCCTCTGGAGCCTCTCCACCAGCTCCAGGTCCTTGTCCTGGGGGCCCCAGAGCTGGAGGCAGTGCTGCAGGTGGGGGCTGAGCAGAGCAGAGCAGAGGGGCAGAATCCCCTCCCTGTGCTGCTCTCTCCCTGCTCTGGCTGCAGCTCAGCACTCAGCTGGCTCTGGGCTGCCAGGGACCACTGCAGGCTCCACATCCTGTAGCCCCCTTCAGCTACTGGAAGGCTGCTCTAAGGTCTCCCTGGAGCCTTTTCCTCTCCAGGCTGAACAACCCCACTTGAGCTACACTCCTCAACAGCTGGAGAGCAGCACACCCTGAACTCCGGAGCCCAGCTTGCTCAAGGCCACATCCAGCCTGGCCTTCAACACCTCCAGGGAGAGGGCAGCCACAGCCTCCCCTGGGCAAGCTGTGCCAGTGTCTCCCCACCACACTGTGCCATGAGGGCTGCAGGCTGTCCCCTCAGCTGCATAACCTCTGTGTCTGTGCTTGCTGCAGTGCTGCCTACGATGCCGTCCTGGACCGGAACGTGGCCATCAAGAAGCTCAGCAGACCCTTCCAGAACCAAACCCACGCCAAGAGAGCTTACAGGGAGCTGGTCCTGATGAAGTGTGTCAACCACAAGAACGTAAGTCTGCAGCAGGCAGCTGGAGAAAGTGGGGTTGGGAGGATGAGACTTGGTTTCTTGGGGCCTGGTGGCAGTTTTGGTTGGGGTTGTTCAGTCTGGAGAGGAGAAGGCACCCAGGAGGCTGCTGTTCACAGGATCCAGCAGGGTAAGGGTTGGAAGGGACTTCTGGAGGTCAAGCATAGCCAGCAGGGCCAGGGAGGGGGTTCTGCCCCTCTGCTCCACTCTGCTGAGCCCACAGCTGCAGCTCTGGGGCCAGCTCTGCAGCCTCTGTGCCAGGAAGGCTCTGGAGGGGCTGGAAGGTGTCCAGAGCAGGGCCAGGAGGAGGAGCAGAGGGCTGGAGCTGCTCTGAGCACAGCCTGAGAGAGTTGGGGTTGTGCAGGCTGCAGAGGAGAAGGCTCCCAGGAGACCTTCTGGTGGCCTCCCAGGAGCTGCAGGGGGCTGCAAGAGAGCTGGGGAGGGACTTTGGAGGGGGTGAGGGAGGGCTAGGAGTGGGGGGGCTGGAGCAGAAGTAGAAGTGGGGAGCTGGAGATTGGCTGTGAGGAAGAAGTTGTTGGCCAGGAGGGTGGTGAGAGCCTGGCCCAGGCTGCCCAGGGAGGTGGTGGCAGCCTCCTGGCTGGAGGTGTTTGCAGCCAGGCTGGAGGTGGCTGTGAGCAACCTGCTGTGGTGTGAGGTGTCCCTGCCCAGGGCAGGGGGCTGGGGCTGCCTGAGCCTTGAGCTCCCTTCCAACCCTGCCAGCTCTGTGATTCTAAACCACCCCACTGCAGAGATGAATTGGAGAGATGACTTCAATCCATTTTCTGTCTCTGTCTTCATAATTAGAAGTTTCATTGCTCTGTGACAAACCTCAATCAGCTTCTCAAGGCCTCACCAGAAGGGGAAGTGCCCCAAAATTATTCTAAATGCCTTTGTCAAAGTGAAGCCTTCACAGATTTAGGCTGGCTTAGAAGCCATCAAAATGCAAAGCAGTATCTGCCAAGGATTTCTGGCATTGTGTGGGATGTGGGATCAGGGATTTTGGCTTCCCCATTAGCAAATTGACTTAGAGGCTGATTTTCCCAGAGTTGTGTGGAAGCTGATGTGGAAGTCAGGTGCTGTGAAGCCTCAGCACATCTTGACATCCCTTCTAACCATGATGTTCTGGAGCCCCTGTGCCAGGAAGGCTCTGGAGGGGCTGGAAGGTGTCCAGAGCAGGGCCAGGAGGAGGAGCAGAGGGCTGGAGCTGCTCTGAGCACAGCCTGAGAGAGTTGGGGTTGTGCAGGCTGCAGAGGAGAAGGCTCCCAGGAGACCTTCTGGTGGCCTCCCAGGAGCTGCAGGGGGCTGCAAGAAAGCTGGGGAGGGGCTTTGGAGGGGGTGAGGGAGGGATAGGAGTGGGGGGGATGGAGCAGAGCTAGAAGTGGGGAGCTGGAGATTGGCTGTGAGGAAGAAGTTGTTGGCCAGGAGGGTGGTGAGAGCCTGGCTCAGGCTGCCCAGGGAGGTGGTGGCAGCCTCATCTTTAAGGTCACTTCCAACCCAAGCCCTCCTGGGATTAGTGACTACTACCTGCCTGTGGGGTTTTGTGGGGTCCCCTCCCTGCATTGTCAGTCATCTCCTTTGCCAATGGATATAGCTTCCCTGCAGTCCTTTAGTCCCTGCTGTGGCTCAGGGCCATGCCTGTCCCCTTCCTTTTCATTGAGGAGGGAATTTCCCATCTTGCTGCCTGTCTGCTCTTGCTGCAGACCCTGCAGTGACTCTCCCTCCTCATTACTGCAAAGCAGCAGTGGGCTTGGAAAATAGGATGGGAGGTGAGGTTGGACACTGCCTCTCCACCCCAAACTGCCAGGGAAAGGGAAAGGATGGACCCTGCAATGACAACCAGCAGGGCTTGCCACCTATGGCATCCCCTGCCCCACTTCTGGCCACTGCTCTACCCTTAACCTTTCCACTGTGCTGATCAAGACTTGACCTCCATTGGCTTGGATTGAAAGCACCCTCAGCCAGACCAATGCATGGAGGGGCTTTGAGCATGGAGGGCTTTGAGCATGCAGGGAAGGGGGAGGCAGTTCTCCCTGTAGGTGGGAGAATGATGTATTCTGCCTTCATCCTCTTCATGGACTGGAAAGAGCAGAGGGCAGCAGGAGCTGTGTGCATCTGAACTCCACCATCTCTCAAGTGCTGCAGGAGAGCTGATAACAGCACCAGGCTGCCTGGGGCAGAGCAGCCAGCTGCCTGGTGCAGAGGGCTGCAGAGGATGGAGGGGATTGCAAAGGCAGCCTGTGTGGAGGCAGGGATCAGTCAGCATAGGAGGGGCAGGCAGGGAATGCGTTGAAGCATTGCTCTTAGGCAGCCTGGAGAGCTGATGGAGGTGGGGAGGGAAGTACTCAGGTGTTGTCTTCAGGGTGGCTGTGCTCATAAGGGGCAAAGGATCTAAATCACATCACAGGAGCTTCCACCTCAGCATCAGGAGGAACTTCTTGGCTGGGAGGCTGCCAGAGGCCTGGAGCAGGCTGCCCAGAGAGGTTGTGGAGTCTCCTTCTGTGGAGCCTTTGCAGCCCTGGCTGGATGTGTTCCTGTGTGCCCTGGGCTGGATCCTCTGCTCCTGCTCTGGCAGGAGGGGTTGGACTAGAAGCTCTCCAGAGGTCTCTTCCAACCCCTAGCATCCTGTGAGCCTGTACAAGGGGCAATGGAAACCACAGCACAGAAGGTTCCACCTCAACATGAGGAGGAACTTCTTGGCTGGGAGGCTGCCAGAGGCCTGGAGCAGGCTGCCCAGAGAGGTTGTGGAGTCTCCTTCTGTGGAGCCTCTGCAGCCCTGGCTGGCTGTGTTCTGTGTGCCCTGGGCTGGATCCTCTGCTCCTGCTCTGCCAGGGGGCTGCCACTGGATGATCTCTTTGGGTCCCTTCCAATCTCTGGCATCCTGTGAGGATGGGATTTCAAGTGCACCTCAGAGGACTCCTGAGAGGTCTGTGCTAGTTTAGTTTTGAATGCTGACAACTTTTGAGTGCCCTGCCAAGTGAGTGTCAATAGGAACTGAGCAGTGAAGAAACAGAGCTTGAACTTCAGCACACAGAGACACACACTTCAAAGTGGGCTCAGCTGCTGATGCTTATCACCTCTCTCCCTCCTTTTTGTCTCACTTTGCTTTTCAGATTATCAGCTTATTAAATGTCTTCACACCACAGAAATCTCTGGAGGAGTTCCAGGATGTGTAAGTACAAGCCAGGCATTCATTTAAGCCCAGGCTGGATGAGGCTCTGGCCAGCCTGATCTAGTGGGGGGTGTCCCTGCCCATGGCAGGGGGGTTGGAACTAGCTGATCCTTGTGGTCCCTTCCAACCCTGACTGATACTACTATGATTCAGCTCAAGCCCTGCAGCCCTGTGGGGGCAGCCCAGAGTCCCTGGAACACAGAGGCTCCACTAAGTGCCAAGGTTGGAAGCCTCTCATTCAAAGGAAAGTCCACACTGTGGGCAGACAGATGCTCTGCAGCCCCACATTGGAAGCACTCTTGGCACTTCCAAGGTGCCAAGGCCAGGTCTTTCCAGCACTGTCCTAGTCTGCAGAGCTTGGAGGTGGCCCTACTGCAGAGGGGTGGTGTGTTTGGGTTTGCCTTTGTGTGCAGGGGAAAGGGTAGAACAGTCAAGAGTCTGCTTTCAGGTTCTTAGCTGGCCTGGGAGATGATGGTGGTTGTGTGACCCCCACCTGACACACTGTGAGGCACTGCATTCAGGCTGGGGGCAGAGGGGCTGAGAGCAGCCAGGCAGGGAGGGACCTGGGGGTGCTGGTGAAGGGCAGCTGAAGAGGAGCCAGCAGTGTGCCCAGGGGGCCAAGAAGGCCAAGGGCAGCCTGGCCTGGGTCAGGCAGAGTGTGGCCAGCAGGAGCAGGGAAGTCCTTGTGCCCTGTGCTCAGCACTGCTGAGGCCACAGCTTGAGTCCTGTGTCCAGTTCTGGGCTCCTGAGGTTAAGAAGGACATTGAGAGACTTGAAGGTGTCCAGAGAAGGGCAACAAAGCTGGGGAGGGGTCTGGGGCACAGCCCTGTGAGGAGAGGCTGAGGGAGCTGGGGTTGCTTAGCCTGCAGAAGAGGAGGCTCAGGGGAGACCTTCTTGCTCTCTGCAGCTCCCTGCAGGGAGGTTGGAGCCAGCTGGGGGCTGGTCTCTTCTGCCAGGCCCCCAGCAGCAGAACAAGAGGACACAGTCCCAAGCTGTGCCAGGGGAGGTTGAGGCTGGAGGTGAGGAGAAAGTTTTTCCCTGAGAGAGTTGTTAGTCATTGGAATGTGCTGCCCAGGGAGCTGGTGGAGTCCCCATCCCTGGAGGTGTTTAGGAAGAGCCTGGCTGAGGCACTTGGAGCCATGGTTGAGTTGATCAGATGGTGCTGGGTTAGAGGCTGGACTTGATGATCTCTGAGGTCCTTTCCAACCTGGTTAGTTTTGTGTTCTGAGTCAGCTGTGCTCATAAGAATGGAGCTGCTGTGTTTCACAGCTCAGCTTCCCACCCAAGGGGGTCAGGTTCATGTCCTGCTGAGGTTGCCAGTGAAGCTGCTTTGTCAGAAGCACAAAATCAAGGAGTTGTGATGAGAATCCTGTGAGTCATGCAATCTCAGGAAGGGATTTTTTGGGGGCCATTTCAGCTTCTCAAGCAGCTCTCCTGCGCTGCAGGTACTGTGGTGGCTCCTCCTCATCATGGGCAAAGGCCAAGCAGCTGTCAGCAAAAGGACCAAACACAAACACTTGCACAGAGCTGGAGGTTAACCAAGTAGTATTAACAAAAGCACAAGGGAAGAGATGCTGCCCCTCTGCTCCACTCTGCTGAGCCCACAGCTGGAGCCCTGGGGCCAGCTCTGCAGCCTCTGTGCCAGGAAGGCTCTGGAGGGGCTGGAAGGTGTCCAGAGCAGGGCCAGGAGGAGGAGCAGAGGGCTGGAGCTGCTCTGAGCACAGCCTGAGAGAGTTGGGGTTGTGCAGGCTGCAGAGGAGAAGGCTCCCAGGAGACCTTCTGGTGGCCTCCCAGGAGCTGCAGGGGGCTGCAAGCAAGCTGGGGAGGGACTTTGGAGGGGGTGAAGGAGGGCTAGGAGTGGGGGGGCTGGAGCAGAAGTAGAAGTGGGGAGCTGGAGCTTGGCTGTGAGGAAGAAGTTGTTGGCCAGGAGGGTGGTGAGAGCCTGGCCCAGGCTGCCCAGGGAGGTGGTGGAAGCCTCCTGGCTGGAGGTGTTTGCAGCCAGGCTGGAGGTGGCTGTGAGCAACCTGCTGTGGTGTGAGGTGTCCCTGCCCAGGGCAGGGGGCTGGGGCTGGCTGAGCCTTGAGCTCCCTTCCATCCCTGCCAGCTCTGTGCTTCTATGATTAAGGGAACAGGAATATGTGTACTAAACCTGATTTGCAGGATGGAAGTGGATGAGGCCTCACTGCACAGCAAAGCAGCTCCCAGCCAGCAAGAGCCTCCCCAGCAGCCAGCCAAGAGAACTCAAGAGGCAGAGAGAGCTCCCCAGAAGCCCTACCTCTTAAGCAGAGGGCATGCAGGAAAGGGCAGGGAGTGACACCATACAGAATCCGGTGGCACCCCCTGGGTAGGGTTTGCCACCCCCTGGGTAGCGTTTGCCACCCCCTGGGTAGGGTTTGCCACCCTGGGCTCCAGCAGCTAACCCTCAACCTGCAACACTCCAGCCCTTGATTCCATTCCACCTCCTGCTGCAGGAAAGGGGCAGCAATGCCCCTGCTTTGCTAGGGCTCTGGAGGATTGGTGTCCCTGCAGTCAGGAGCAGCCACCACAAGGATGCCCTGGCATGTGGGCCCAGCCTTCAAGCTGTAGTACTCCCAGTCCCCAGGAGCAAAAGTGACTTTTGAAGCATTGTTGCTTGCTTGAGCTGATGCTGTGGCTCCTCCCCCAGCCCAGGCAATAACCCCATGGCTCTGCTTCTTCATTCAGTTACCTGGTGATGGAGCTAATGGATGCCAACCTGTGCCAGGTCATTCAGATGGAGCTGGACCACGAGCGAATGTCTTACCTCCTGTACCAGATGCTCTGTGGGATCAAGCATCTCCACTCTGCAGGCATCATTCACAGGGTAAGGAGGCCTTAAAACTCAGGCCATAAGGGTTGTGACCCCCTGAAATGGGCACCAAAAAGAAAGCAGAAGGGTGGAGACACCTGGAGCTCTGGGGCCAGCTCTGGAGCCTCTGTGCTAGGAAGGCTCTGGAGGGGCTGGAAGGTGTCCAGAGCAGGGCCAGGAGCAGGAGCAGAGGGCTGGAGCTGCTCTGAGCACAGCCTGAGAGAGTTGGGGTTGTGCAGGCTGCAGAGGAGAAGGCTCCCAGGAGACCTTCTGGTGGCCTTGCAGGAGCTGCAGGGGGCTGCAAGAGAGCTGGGGAGGGACTTTGGAGGGGGTGAGGGAGGGATAGGGGTGAGGGAGGGATAGGAGTGGGGGGGCTGGAGCAGAAGTAGAAGTGGGGAGCTGGAGCTTGGCTGTGAGGAAGAAGTTGTTGGCCAGGAGGGTGGTGAGAGCCTGGCCCAGGCTGCCCAGGGAGGTGGTGGAAGCCTCCTGGCTGGAGGTGTTTGCAGCCAGGCTGGAGGTGGCTGTGAGCAACCTGCTGTGGTGTGAGGTGTCCCTGCCCATGGCAGGGGGCTGGGGCTTGATGGTGTTTAAGATCCCTTCCAACCCAAACTGTTCTGTAGATCAGAAGAGTTAAAACAATATCTGAAGGGTGACCTAAATCATCAGTGATCATCACAGCTGTGCCTGGCTTGATGAAGGACAGTCAGATGTCTTTTCACACCCTCTCTCTCTTCTCTCTTCCTCTTCCTTCCTTCCCTTCTTTCTTCCTTCCCTTCTTTCTTCCTTCCCTTCTTTCTTCCTTCCCTTCTTTCTTCCTTCCCTTCTTCCTTCCTTCCTTCCTTCCTTCCTTCCTTCCTTCCTTCCTTCCTTCCTTCCTTCCTTCCTTCCTTCCTTCCCTTCTTTCTTCCTTCCCTTCTTTCTTCCTTCCCTTCTTTCTTCCTTCCCTTCTTTCTTCCTTCCCTTCTTTCTTCCTTCCCTTCTTTCTTCCTTCCCTTCTTTCTTTCTTTTTCTTTCTTTCTCTCACTCTTTCTCTCTCTCTCTCTTTCTCTCTTTCTCTTTCTCTCTTTCTCTTTCTCTTTCTCTTTCTTTCTTTCTTTCTTTCTCTTTCTTTCTTTCTTTCTTTCTTTCTTTCTTTCTTTCTTTCTTTCTTTCTTTCTTTCTTTCTTTCTTTCTTTCTTTCTTTCTTTCTTTCTTTCTTTCTTTCTTTCTTTCTTTCTTTCTTTCTTTCTTTCTTTCTTTCTTTCTTTCTTTCTTTCTTTCTTTCTTTCTTTCTTTCTTTCTTCCTCCCTCCCTTCCTCCCTCCCTCCCTCCCTCCCTCCCTCCCTCCCTTCCTCCCTCCCTTCCTCCCTTCCTTCCTTCCTTTTTCCTTGCAGGATTTAAAACCCAGTAACATTGTGGTGAAATCTGACTGCACCTTGAAGATTCTGGACTTTGGGCTGGCCAGGACTGCAGGCACCAGCTTCATGATGACTCCCTACGTGGTGACACGCTACTACAGAGCCCCAGAGGTCATCTTGGGAATGGGCTACAAGGAGAACGGTAGGGCTGGGGTTTCCTGGCAGGCACAGCGTGGCCTGAGGGGTAAAGGGCTGCCCCTGGGCATGAGGGGCACCAGGAGGAAAGCAGCTGGGAGTGGGAAGTGGCATCTTGGGCATAAAAGGCAGGTCCTCCAGAGCAGTTCCTCACTGCTGTGCCCTTGCAGCTGCAGGATGTGTTTGGGATGCCAGGCTGGGGAGCTGATCAGCAGTGAGAAACAACTCCTTGGCTTTGGTTGGACTTAAACACAATTCACTCCTCTTGGCCAGAAGGTCTTTGGCTTCTGGGACTGGGAGACAGGCTTGGAACCACTGGAACTGCTGAAAGAGTGATGGCTTCTAAGCCAGAGTCTGGGGCTCTGAGTTGTTTGAGGGAAGAAGAAGAGGTCCCAGCTGCAGTGGGGAATCCTAACCCTTCCAGAGTTTCACCATTTCCAGAGCCACATCTGAGCTTCAGGGATGGTTTCTGCCTTTTGGCCAGAAGGTCTTTGGCTTCTGGGACTGGGAGACAGGCTTGGAACCACTGGAACTGCTGAATGAGTGATGGCTTCTAAGCCAGAGTCTGGGGCTCTGAGTTGTTTGAGGGAAGAAGAAGAGGTCCCAGCTGCAGTGGGGAATCCTAACCCTTCCAGAGTTTCACCATTTCCAGAGCCACATCTGAGCTTCAGGGATGGTTTCTGCCTTTAGGACAGATTTAACCCAAATCCCATGTTTGCATTACAGGTGTCAGGTAGGCCAGACCCAGGGATAGATTTTGCAGGCTTGAGACCTCTTTGTTCTTCATGGAAAGTAGATTTGGAGGAGAAGAGGCAAAAGCAGAAGCTAAAAAGCCACCAATCTAATTTGTGTGTGATCTCCCTTGATGTAAATAGGATTTTGCTCTGAACAGCCTGGAGGGATCTGGATGCCTCTTGGTCCCTGGAAAGGCTGTGAAAAGCAGGTAGAAGGTTTCCCATTTTGCCAGGGATTCAGGGAAAGCTTTCTAAGTGGTTCTCATTTTGCAGCCAACCTGAGAATTAACATCTGAGGGGCAGGTAGCACACACAGGAAAGAGGAAAGGATGCAGCCTGGAGTGGAGAGCAATCCACTGTGGCCTGGATCCTTGTCTGACAAGGAGAGGGAGGCTGTGGCTGCCCTCTCCCTGGAGGTGTTCCAGGCCAGTTTGGATGAGGCCCAGAGCAAGCTGGGCTGGTGGGAGGTGTCCCTGCCCCATGGCAGGGGGTTGGAACTGGATGACCTTTAGGGTCCCTTCCAACCCAACCCATTCCATGAAGCTGTGAGACTTTTGGATGGCAAATACAGCCAAAGTGGGCATTCACTAAGAATTCTCCTGCTTAATTGCCACTGAAGAGTTTAGCTAACCTGCATGAGAGCCTTCACTGAGAGCCAACTGCCTGCTGCAAAGGGCAGTGAGGCTGATTTGGGCAGCTGATGCCATGACTCAGGCAAGAATGGAGCCATGTCCACAGGACTCCCTTCCAAAGGTCTCAGACCTCTGCCTTGATCATTTGCCATGGGTTAGGGATTCACAGCACACATTTTAATAGGAAAGCCTAAAAAAGGGAGAGAACTCTTAAGCAGAGCCTGTGTGTGCAGCAAGAAAAGAAGAATCCTCCTTATTGATCTTTTGGGTCAGTGCCATTAGAAAGCTCAGCAGGCTTTAGAGAGCTCCTTAGTCAAGATCCACAGTTCCAGCTGCTGGGAAAGGAATCCCTTTTGCCTTGATTTATGTGTTTGTTTAGCTCCCCTCCCCAGATGTTTCAGTAGATGGTTGCCCATTATGGCTGTTCTCTTCCCTTGAAAGGACAGAGGAAGCAGCTTTGCTTTTCACCTGCTTAAAAGGGCCCCCCCCAGAAAGTTAGGCACAGGTTTGCCATCAAGCACACAGCTGGAGGGTGCTTAAGAACGTTTGCCCCCTCCAAAGGTCCTGGCTCAAGTGCCCACTTGAAGTGAACACAGAGACTCCCTTTGACTTCCCTGGGCAGTGAGTCTGATGCATGATGCATGACCTCAAACCACAACAAAGAGAGGAAGACAACAGTGTGAAGATGATGAAGGTCAGCTGGCTGAAGAGCCTCTCTGCTTTGGAGGCTCTGATCCAGCTCCCAGGGAAGTCAACAGGAAGGGTTGTCCTTTGCTTCCCTCCTCCACATTACTCAAGCTCCCCTACTCTTCTTTCCCCCCCACCCCAACCCCCTTACTCTGTAGGAGGACTGTTCACTGCTTTCACTTCCCTTCTGCACTTGGTTGGCTAAAGATGCATAATTATCACTGGGTTGCTGCACTTCTCTGGAAGGTCCCCAAACTGCCACCATGAAGAGCACTCTGCCACTGCCTCAGGCATGCTTTTGCAGTCCCACCCCCCTGATACCTTTCCCCCCCCCTCCCCCCCCCCTTTCCCCAAAGGAGCATTTCACTTTTCTGTTGGTTTCCCAAGAAATGAGTGGGTTGGTTGGCTGCTTGTTTCTTGCCTTTGGTTTGGAGTGCTTTGGGAGGAAGACAAAGAGGAGAAACTGTGGTGTAGGTCCAACATGACCACAATAAGCCTAGCAGGGCCTTTGAAAGCATTTCAAAGCAGGGTTCCTCCACCCCCCCCCTTCACATGAAGTGCAGGAACTTTCCTTTCTGCTCTTACTGGGTCATTAGCTTTCTTCCTATCAAACTTAGAGGGGGAAATGAAACAACCAAACCCACCCAGGTCACAAGGAGACAACCAAATCCACCCCAGTCTAAATAACCAAACCCACCCAAGTCTAAATAACCAAACCCACCCAAGTCACAAGGAAACAACCAAACCCACCCAAGTCTAAATAGCCAAACCCACCCTAGTCTAAATAGCCAAACCCACCCAAGTCTAAATGGCCAAACCCACCCAAGTCTAAATGGCCAAACCCACCCAAGTCACAAGGAAACAACCAAACCCACCCAAGTCTAAATGGCCAAACCCACCCAAGTCTAAATGGCCAAACCCACCCAAGTCACAAGGAAACAACCAAACCCACCCAAGTCTAAATGGCCAAACCCACCCAAGTCTAAATAGCCAAACCCACCCAAGTCTAAATGGCCAAACCCACCCAAGTCACAAGGAAACAACCAAACCCACCCAAGTCTAAATAACCAAACCCACCCAAGTCTAAATGGCCAAACCCACCCAAGTCACAAGGAAACAACCAAACCCACCCAAGTCTAAATAACCAAACCCACCCAAGTCACAAGGAAAAAAACAAATCCACCCAAATCAAGATGAAAGGAACCAAACCCAAATCACAATGAAAGAACCAAACCCACCCAAATCACAATGAAACAACCAAACCCACCCAAGTCACAATGAAAGAACCAAACCCACCCAAATCAAAATGAAATAAACCAAACCCACCCAAGTCAAGCTGCTAAACTAACTATGCATATTGGTCCTTGAAGCTGAAGGCAGGATGAGGAAGATAAGAATAGAATAGAATGGGATAGGATAGGATAGGATAGGATAGGATAGGATAGGATAGGATAGGATAGGATAGGATAGGATAGGATAGGATAGGATAGGATAGGATAGGATAGGATAGGATAGGATAGGATAGGATAGGATAGGATAGGGCAGAACAGGATAGGATAGAATAGAATAGAATAGAAGAGGATAGGGTAGGATAGGATAGGGGAATGGAATGGAATGGAATGGAATGGAATGGAATGGAATAGAATAGAATAGAATAGAATAGAATAGAATAGAATAGAATAGAATAGAATAGAATAGGATAGGATAGAATAGAACAGGATAGGATAGGATAGGATAGGATAGGAGAATGGAATAGAATAGAATAGAATAGAATAGAATAGAATAGAATAGAATAGAATAGAATAGAATAGGATAGGAGAATAGAATAGAATAGAGTGGAATAGAATAGAATAGAATAGAGTGGAATAGAATAGAATAGAATAGAATAGAATAGAATAGAATAGAATAGAATAGAATAGAATAGAATAGGATAGGATAGGATAGGATAGGGTAGGATAGGATAGGGTAGGATAGGATAGGAGAATGGAATAGAATAGAGTGGAATAGAATAGAGTGGAATAGAATAGAATAGAATAGAATAGAATAGAATAGAATAGAATAGAATAGAATAGGATAGGGTAGGATAGGATAGGGTAGGATAGGATAGGGTAGGATAGGATAGGGTAGGATAGGATAGGAGAGTGGAATAGAATAGAATAGAATAGAATAGAATAGAATAGAATAGAATAGAATAGAATAGAATAGAATAGAATAATGGAATAGAATAGAGTGGAATAGAATGGAATGGAATAGAATAGAATAGAATAGAATAGGGTAGGATAGAATAGAATAGGATAGGGTAGGGTAGGATAGAATAGGATAGGAGAATAGAATAGAACAGAACAGGATAGGGTAGGGTAGTATAAGATAGGGTAGGGTAGGATAGGGTAGGATAGGATAGGATAGGAGAATACAATAAAATAGGATAGGATAGGATAGGATAGGAGAATAGAATAGAATAGAATAGAATAGAATAGAATAGAATAGAATAGGATAGGATAAACCAGATGCTCTTAGGCTTGTTAGTACTTGCCCTGCAAGAGGTTTGAGTTATCTCCTCTTTGGAGTACCTGCACAGTACAAAGCAAGACCCCACACAGGTCACACTCTCCAGTTAATTCCTATTGGTAGACATTGACACATACAGACAGGGACCTAAGGACAGGAGGAAGGTACAGGTCCTGGAGCAGGAGGTTTAAGTAAGCCTTAAGGGTGGGATTCGTCCCTGTGGCCTTTCCCCCTGCCCGCGGCGCCACTCGGAACCTCTCGCGTGCTGCTGCAGAGAGGCTCAGTCCTGCAGGGCACAGCCTGGCTGCAAGCAGGATTTGCTCCAGATGAGCACTGTCGCTCCAGATGAGCACTGTGTGCCTTTGGGGTTTGGTTTGCTGTTGGTTTGAGGGGGGGATGGCTGTGTTTTTTCCTCACCATATAAACTCACACCATGGGTTTGTGCAGCTGGGACTCCATCCTTCCTTGCTAGCTGTGGGCTTTCCCCCCCAGGCTGTTGATTCAAACCCTTTGCCTTTTGTTTTAACCACCATTGCTACTAACTAGCATGGAGCTGCCTGGCACAGCTTCTGCTGTTTTGGCTTGGTTGAGCTGACTTTTGATGAGCCATGGGGAGAAAGCAGCAACAACCACCACCACCACCAGCCAACAAAACCAGAAAGCAAACTGCACTGTTCTGATCAACCTGCTCTTTTCCTCCCCCCTCCTTTAGGAGTGAAATGTCATAGTTAACCTTGCTTTTCACTGTTGTTTTGTTTCCTCCCCTCCTTCTCCTACCTCCCTGTCTCTGCTCTTCCAGTGGATATATGGTCTGTGGGATGCATTATGGGAGAGATGGTTCGCCACAAAATCCTCTTTCCAGGAAGGGACTGTATCCTTCTGCCACCTGCTGCAGCTTCAACCTGGGATTTGTTCCTCTCCTCCCCACCTCCCCCACCCCTTCTTGGTTGGTTTTTTTTCCCCTTTTGCCATATAATGCCTGTACCAGGAGTGGAGAATCATAGAATGGTCAGGGTTGGAAGGCAGCTCAAGGCTCAGCCAGCCCCAACCCCCCTGCCATGGGCAGGGACACCTCACACCACAGCAGGTTGCTCACAGCCACCTCCAGCCTGGCTGCAAACACCTCCAGCCAGGAGGCTTCCACCACCTCCCTGGGCAGCCTGGGCCAGGCTCTCACCACCCTCCTGGGGAAGAAGAGTAGGAGCATGAGTAGGAGCAGGAGCAGGAGTAGGGATAGGAGTAGGAGCAGGACCAGGACCACCAGATCAGGCTCCTCACATCCAGCCACATCCAGCCTGGCCTTCAGAACCTACAGGGATGAGGTTGCCACCACCTCCCTGGGCAACCTGTGTCAGTGTCTCACCACCCTCATGGAGAAGAAGAGTAGGAGCAGGAGCAGCAGCAGGAGTAGGAGTAGGAGCAAGAGCACTGGATCAGGTTGCTCCCCTCCAGGGATGAGGCTTCCACCACCTCCCTGGGCAGCCTGTGCCAGGCTCTCACCACCCTCCTGGGCAAAAACTTCTTCCTCACAGCCAATCTCCAGCTCCCCACTTCTACTTCTGCTCCAGCCCCCCCACTCCTAGCCCTCCCTCACCCCCTCCAAAGTCCCTCCCCAGCTCTCTTGCAGCCCCCTGCAGCTCCTGCAAGGCCACCAGAAGGTCTCCTGGGAGCCTTCTCCTCTGCAGCCTGCACAACCCCAACTCTCTCAGGCTGTGCTCAGAGCAGCTCCAGCCCTCTGCTCCTCCTCCTGGCCCTGCTCTGGACACCTTCCAGCCCCTCCAGAGCCTTCCTGGCACAGAGGCTGCAGAGCTGGCCCCAGAGCTGCAGCTGTGGGCTCAGCAGAGTGGAGCAGAGGGGCAGAATCCCCTCCCTGGCCCTGCTGGCCACACTTCTCTTGCTGCAGCCCAGGCTCTGCTTGGCTCTCTGGGCTGCAAGTGCTCCCTGCTGGCTCCTGGGGAGCTTCTCCTCCCCCAGCACCCCCAAGGCTTTCATTGTAAAGATAGAAGAAAAAAACAACATTCAAAACCCCCAAAAGTTGCCTCTCAGAGGCATGAGCAGATGAAAAGAGCACACTGCTTTTTTGTCCAACCAAATGGAAGCTGAAAATCAGAAGGACAAAATTCTTTCACAGAGGCCTGGAGCAGGCTGCCCAGGGGGGTTGTGGAGTCTCCCTCTCTGGAGCCTTTCCAACCCCACCTGGATGTGTTCCTGTGTGCCCTGCTCTAGGTGACCCTGCTCTGGCAGGGGGGTTGGGCTGGGTGAGCTCTGGAGGTCCCTTCCAACCTCTGATGTCCTGTGGTGCTGTGAGACTGCATCAAAATAACAGGAGAACCTCTGCAACCAAGCTGGGGAGGCTCTTCTCCCCCTCTGCTCTGCCCTGCTCAGCCCACAGCTGCAATCCTGTGCCCAGCTCTGGGCTCCCCAGGTGCAGAGAGACAGAGAGCTGCTGGGGAGAGCCCAAGGGAGAGCCAGGAGGAGGAGTTGGGGACCTGAGCATCTCCCCTGTGCAGAGAGGCTGAGAGCCCTGGGGGTGGTTAGCCTGGAGAGGAGAAGGGTGAGAGGGAGCTGATCAATGCCTCTCAAGAGCTGAGGGCTGGGGGACAAGGGGAGGAGGCCAAGCTCTGTTGGGTGGTGCTCAGCAGTAAGCCAAGGAGCAACTAGAGAGAGTCCAACCAAGGCCAGAGAGCTGCTGAGGGGCCTTGGAGCATCCCTGTGAGGAGCAAAGGCTGAGAGCCCTGAGGCTGTGGAGCCTGGAGAAGAGTGAGAGGAAAGCAGGAGGAGTAATAAGCCAAGGAGCAGTGGACACAAAGTGGAGCAGAGAAGGTTTCAGCTCAACAGGAGGAGAAACTTCTTTGGTGTGAGACTGCTGGAGGCCTGGGGCAGGCTGCCCAGAGAGGTGCTGGGGTCTCCTGCTCTGGAGCCTTTCCAACCCCACCTGGATGCATCCCTGTGCAGACTCCCCTGAGTGCCCCTGCTCTGGCAGGGGGGTTGGAACTGGCTGATCTTTAAGGTCCCTTCCAACCTGAGCCACTCTAGGGATCCATGAGCTTCTTTTCTGACTTTGTACTCATCCCAGCTGATGTAGCACCTGAGCAAGGCAGAAGCCAAGCCCTCTGCTTGCAGCTTGGGCAGCTCAATCTATCCCAAGGGAAAACAAGGTGGGGGTGTGGGGGGGAAGCTAAAAGAGTCCTAGCTTGGTCCCCCTGATCCCTGCTTTGGTCTTTGGGCCACAGTGACTCCCTAATATTTGTGGTGCCATCAGAAACCTTTTTGCTGGTTAATGCATCATGGTCTTTTGGGGGGGTGGGGGTTCGGGGGTGTCCTCTCAATGCTGTATGGGCCCAGAGCTGCTGAGCCAATACAACATTGGGTTTGGGGTTTTGTGTCTGGGGTTTTGTTTTGTCTTCCAAACATGGCTGAAGTTTTTGACTCACCCAGTTGAAGGTCACCCTCATCCCCTGCTGTGGTCTCCAAGCTGGCCTGAGCTCAGCTTCTCCTGGGTTAAAAATGGACTTCCCTCCACTTGCATGAGGTCTGTGTGGTTAATGGAACTGCATTCCCCTCCCACCTTGTTCCTCTTGTCTTGGGTGCTGTCATTTTTGCCACTTCCAGGGTGGTGAAAGCAAAAGAGTGGCTGCTTAGACCTTGGTTTGACAGGGTCAGGGTCAGCAGTCTGTGTGGTGCCCATCAGAATAAACCACAGCAGCACAACCACCCCCAGCAAGGCTCCAGGCTGGGGGCAGGGGGGCTGAAAGCTGCTGGCAGGAAGGGCCCTGGGGGTGCTGCTGGCCAAGCAGCTGCAGAGGAGCCAGCAGTGCCCAGGGGGCCAAGGCAGCCAAAGGCCTCCTGGCTGGGCTCAGCAATGCTGTGGCCAGCAGCAGCAGGGAGGGGACTGTGCCCTGGGGCTCAGCTCTGGGGAGGCCACCCCTGGAGAGCTGCCTTCAGCTTTGGGCAGCTCAGTGCCAGAGAGCTGGGGAGGTGCTGGAGCCAGGGCAGAGCAGGGCAGGGAAGCTGGGAAGGGCCTGGAGCATCAATGTGCTGAGGAGAGGCTGAAGGAGCTGGGGAGGGTTAGGCTGGAGGAGAGGAGGCTGAGGGAGACCTCCTGGCTGCCTGCAGCTCCCTGGGAGGAGGCTGTGCAGAGGCTGCTGCTGCTCTCTGCTCCCAGGGCAGCAGTGGCAGAAGGAGAGGGCACAGCCTCAGGCTGCAGCAGGGCAGGCTCAGGCTGGGCAGCAGGGAGAATCTTTGCCCAGGCAGAGTGGTCAGGCAGGGGCAGAGGCTGCCCAGGGAGCTGGTGGAGCCCCCAGGCCCGGAGGGGTTTGAAGGTGGTTTGGCTGTGGTGCTTGGGGCTGTGGCTCAGGGCTGAGCCTTGCAGGGCAGGGCTTGGGCTTGGGGCTCCCCAGGCTCTGCTCCAACCTGAATGCTTCTGTGGCTCTGTGAACATCATCTTGCCCTCTCAGAACCAAAGAGGCACATTCACCTCAGCAAGCTGGCAGACAGGCACCCCAAAGAGCTGGCACCCACCAGCCCTGGCAGCTGGTGTGGAGCAAACCCAGCTTTGGCAGACATGCAGTGCTGGAAGTCCTTGTTGCTTTTTGCTGACTCTGAGCTGATTCCCTCTGTGTCTGCCTGTCCCATACCTTCAGAGCTCTGTCAGCTGGCTGTGGAAAGAGCTCTGCCTGGCAGCCAGGTGGAGATGCAGTTGTGCTTTACTCAGGAGCTGGATGGGGGGACTGCAGCTGCCTCCTGTCTGCTGAGGAGGAGACAGCAACACTCCCCTGGCTGCCAGTCTCAGAGGAATGTGGACAGGATATGGCCCAGGTGCAAA
Organism: Dryobates pubescens; assembly: GCF_014839835.1. Lineage (NCBI taxonomy): Eukaryota > Metazoa > Chordata > Aves > Piciformes > Picidae > Dryobates > Dryobates pubescens. The sequence continues at coordinate 16,108,303 of NC_071635.1, forward strand.
ACACGACAGAGAAGTAAGAGTGGTTGGGTTGACTGCCCATGGAGAGCTTGGAGATGGCATTCCAGAGGTGCTGAGCCTGCCCTGCAGTCAGGAGCAGGCTCCACACCCAGCTAACACAGCAGCCTCAAAGTGCAGGGCAGCCCCCAGCACTCCTGGAGTCCTCCACACCTGGAGCACTGGGTTCAGTTGGGGACCCTCACTCCCAGAGAGACACTGAGGGGCTGGAGCAGGTCCAGAGAAGGACAATGAAGCTGGGAGGGCCTGGAGAAGAGGGCTGGGGAGGAGCAGCTGAGGGACATGGGGGTGGGGAGTGTGGAGCAGAGGAGGCTGAGGGGAAACCTTCTCACTGTTTTCAACTCCCTGAAAGGGTTCTCAAAGCCTGGAACAGGCTGCCCAGGATGAGGGAGGGGATTCTGCCCCTCTGCTGCACTCTGCTGAGCCCACAGCTGCAGCTCTGGGGCCAGCTCTGCAGCCTCTGTGCCAGGAAGGCTCTGGAGGGGCTGGAAGGTGTCCAGAGCAGGGCCAGGAGGAGGAGCAGAGGGCTGGAGCTGCTCTGAGCACAGCCTGAGAGAGTTGGGGTTGTGCAGGCTGCAGAGGAGAAGGCTCCCAGGAGACCTTCTGGTGGCCTCCCAGGAGCTGCAGGGGGCTGCAAGAGAGCTGGGGAGGGACTTTGGAGGGGGTGAGGGAGGGATAGGGGTCTGGGACACCTCTGAGGGGGGCAGGAATCAGGCCTGGGACAGAAAGCCAGCAATGGGCACTGGCAGCCCAGAAGGCCAAGGGCAGCTCAGCTGGGCTGCCAGTGCCCATTGCCAGAGGTGGAGGGAGAGGATCCTGCCCCTCTGCTCTGGGGGGTGAGGGAGGGACAGGACTGGGGGGGCTGGAGCAGAAGTAGAAGTGGGGAGCTGGAGCTTGGCTGTGAGGAAGAAGTTGTTGGCCAGGAGGGTGGTGAGAGCCTGGCCCAGGCTGCCCAGGGAGGTGGTGGAAGCCTCCTGGCTGGAGGTGTTTGCAGCCAGGCTGGAGGTGGCTGTGAGCAACCTGCTGTGGTGTGAGGTGTCCCTGCCCATGGCAGGGGGCTGGGGCTGGCTGAGCCTGGAGCTCCCTTCCAGCCCTGCCAGCTCTGTGACTCTGTGGTCGAATGCCCATCCCCAGAGGGGTTTCAGGGAGGCAGAGCTGTGGTGCTGAGGGCCATGGCTCAGCCCCAGCCTGGGCAGAGGTAGAGAATGGTTGGGCTGGGATGGTCTCAGAAGGGCTCTGCTAACTGAAACGATTCTGTGATAGTCAGGCTGTGTTGCAGTGGTAACAACACTTCACAGACACCATCAGAATCCTTCCTCCAGGCACTGTGTTCTGTTCCAGGGAGTTGTGTGGTTGGTTTTTTTTTGGGGGGGTGGTGTTTGGGATTTTGTCTTTTGGTTTTTGCTTTTTGGGTTCATTTTGTTTGGTGCAAAGTAAAACTGAACTCTCTGTGGTTCAGCTGTGAGTGCTGAGGGTATTTCCAGTTAGTCTCTCTGGAGAGAAGTCTGCCTGAGGATTTTTGTGGACAGCAGCTGAAGAGGAGCCAGCAGTGTGCCCAGGGGGCCAAGAAGGCCAAGGGCAGCCTGGCCTGGGTCAGGCAGAGTGTGGCCAGCAGGAGCAGGGAAGTCCTTGTGCCCTGTGCTCAGCACTGCTGAGGCCACAGCTTGAGTCCTGTGTCCAGCTCTGGGCTCCTGAGGGTAGGAAAGAGGTTGAGCTGCTGGAAGGTGTCCAGAGAAGGGCAACAAAGCTGGGGAGGGGTCTGGGGCACAAGGCTGGGGAGGGGTCTGGGGCACAGCCCTGTGAGGAGAGGCTGAGGGAGCTGGGGTTGCTTAGCCTGCAGAAGAGGAGGCTCAGGGGAGACCTTCTTGCTCTCTGCAACTCCCTGCAGGGAGGTTGGAGCCAGCTGGGGGTTGGTCTCTTCTGCCAGGCCCCCAGCAGCAGAACAAGAGGACACAGTCTCAAGCTGTGCCAGGGGAGGTTCAGGCTGGAGGGAAGGAGAAAGTTCTTCCCAGACAGAGAGATTGGCGACTGGGATGAGCTGCCCAGGGAGGTGGTGGAGTCCCCATCCCTGGAGGTGTTCAAGGGGGAGTTGGATGTGGCACTTGGAGCCATGGTTGAGTTGTCAGGAGGGGCTGGGTGCCAGGTTGGACTTGCTGAGCTCTGAGGTGTTTCTTCCAACCTGGTTGATTCTGTGATTCTAAATGACTATCAGAACATCCTGAGCACTGCACAGGCTGCAGGTAGCAGTGTGTGACAACTGCTCCAGTGAGTTGGAATCTAAGTTATGGATTTGCCAATCAAAGATAGAATGGGTTTGGTTGGGAGAGACCTTTGAGATCATTTGGGTCCAGTCATGAAAACCTCTCTGTTTCCTAACTTCATTAAAATGCTTTCTGAGGACATAGACTCAGAGAGCTGGCAGGGCTGGAAGGGAGCTCAAGGCTCAGCCAGCTCCAATCCCCTGCCATGGGCAAGGACCCCTCACAGGTTGCTCACAGCCACCTCCAGCCTGGCCCATGGTTCAGCCCCAGCCTTGGTAGAGACAGAGAATGGTTGGGCTGGGTGGTTTCAAAAGGGTTTTGGCAACTGAAATGATTCTGGGATTCATTGACCTCACTGTGAGGAAGAAGTTCCTGACACTGAGGCTGGGGAGACTCTGGCACAGGCTGTCCAGGGAGGCTGTGGCTGCCTCCTGCCTGGAGGTGTCCAAGGCCAGGCTGGATGAGGCCCTGAGCAAGCAGGGGCTGGGGGGAGGTGTCCCTGCTCATGGCAGGGGGGTTGGAACTGGATGAGCTTTAAGACCCCTTCCAACTCAACCCATTCTATGATTCCAGGGGCTAGAGGAGAGCTGGGGAAGGGCTTTTGACTTCTGAGTGCAAACAGTTGGAGGCTGTGGTTTGCTTCTTGGTTTTCCTGGTGCTTATGCAGCTGAAATTGCTCAGATGACTCTCAGGTTGCTGTTGGACTAAATGAAATCGAGGGCTGAGGCTTAGGTCTCTGCACTGCAGCTCCCAGGGGAGCTCTGCTCAGGTCTTGGTGTGTTCACTGGGGCTTCTGCTGCTGGATATGCTGAAGCTCCCACCCTCCAGCCATGAAACTGGCTTCCAGTTTGGCCTATTTCTAAGCAGCTCAGGAGAGGCAAAAGAGGCTGCAGGCAGGAAGGCCACAGGTTTACTCTCTTTGGCTGTTGGTGGCAGTCAGATGTCATCTTTGCTGCTGGTTTGGAGCATTTCAAAGAGCTTCCTGCCCAAAACCTCAGGAGCTGAGGGGAAATCTATACACATCTAGAAAATCCTTCCTGTTTTACACAACTCAGGCTTTAATAAGTCACTGGTTCAGGTCCTCTGTGTGTTCTCTGAAGCACAGTGCAGAGCTGCAGTGTCAGAAGGCAGCCTCTGAAAGTAAAGAATCATAGAACCACAGAGCTGTCAGGGCTGGAAGGGAGCTCCAGGCTCAGCCAGCCCCAGCCCCCTGCCATGGGCAGGGACACCTCACACCACAGCAGGTTGCTCACAGCCACCTCCAGCCTGGCTGCAAACACCTCCAGCCAGGAGGCTTCCACCACCTCCCTGGGCAGCCTGGGCCAGGCTCTCACCACCCTCCTGGCCAACAACTTCTTCCTCACAGCCAATCTCCAGCTCCCCACTTCTACTTCTGCTCCAGCCCCCTAGCCCTGTGACTACCCAATACCCTCCAAAGTCCCTCCCCAGCTTTCCTGCAGCCCCCTGCAGCTCCTGCAAGGCCACCAGAAGGTCTCCTGGGAGCCTTCTCCTCTGCAGCCTGCACAACCCCAACTCTCTCAGACTGTGCTCAGAGCAGCTCCAGCCCTCTGCTCCTCCTCCTGGCCCTGCTCTGGACACCTTCCAGCCCCTCCAGAGCCTCCCTGGCACAGAGGCTGCAGAGCTGGCCCCAGAGCTGCAGCTGTGGGCTCAGCAGAGTGGAGCAGAGGGGCAGAATCCCCTCCCTGGCCCTGCTGGCCACACTTCTCTTGCTGCAGCCCAGGCTCTGCTTGGCTCTCTGGGCTGCAAGTGCTCCCTGCTGGCTCCTGGGGAGCTTCTCCTCCACCAAAGAACTGAGCAGGATGAACAAACAACTGCTTGCTCTATCTTTCCCTGCTCTTTTTTGCATGCCATGTAGCTGGTGATGAAAGCAGCAATAATTTGCATCTCTAGGTCTGCTTCTTGCTTCCAAACCAGTTTCCCCTCCTCTCTTTATTTCCTCTTCCCTGCTTCATTCATCTTCCTTTCCTGTGCAGTGATGAAGCTTTTTGCCTGTGCTGAACCAAGCACCAGGGAAGCCTAGACCCAGGCATGTGAAGATCCCCACAGACAGAGCATTTGCCTTCAAAGGCAAATCCACTTGAAGCTGTGGCTCAATATGAAACCCAACCAAGCAGTCTGACACTTGCTTCCCCCCCACCCCACCCCCAATTTCTGGCCCTAAGAGCCCAGTCTGTGCCTATGACTTATCACAGAGCAAGGAGAGGAGATGTGATGTGGTTTGATGGTGGCTTCAAAGCCACCACCTTCGTCTCCAACAGGCTCCAGAGAGGCTGGCTTTCACCTGGGGGTGCAGTGTGAAGTGGTGCTTGGCTTTGCCTGCCCCAGCTGAGCTGCTTTGCCCCATGGCTGAAGTGCCATGCACAAGGCACAGCCTCCCCTCTCCTGGGCAGAAATCACCACTAGCTGGGGTGGGAATCTTCAGAGGAGCCCCAGGAGCTTCTCAGTCCCCCTGACACGGACTGCTGGCTCCCCTGAGGCACAGTGCAAGCCAGCCAGCAGGCAGATCGCCTCCACAAACTCGGCTGGGGGTGGGCTGGAGATGCCTCCTCGAGGGGCTTGTGGGAGGCGAGGTGGTGTAAAACCTGCCTGGACCCCTGGCCGCCGAAGGGAGGAAGGGAAAGCCAGTTGCATCCCCTCCTAGAGCAGCAGCCCGGCGTTCATTTGCATCGCAAAGCTGGAGAAACCCAGCTAACGACTGCGGAGGAAGACTTGCACAAAGGCACGAAGTCACTTGGTGCATTGTAATGACACAGAGAGAGAGGGAGACACGGCAGCCAGCCAGGGGGCTCGTTTGGGTTCCTGTATTTAACATCCACACTGGGGCTGATGAAAGCTGCCAGGACTCAGTTTCCCCTCAGACCTGCTCTGTGTTGCTGTGGTGGGTTGAAATTTCTCCCCCCCTACACACACT